>NW_026623547.1:57500-212541 GCF_030028575.1 Malurus melanocephalus
AGTAGTTGTAGATAATAGGGAATTTTCCTGTAGCTTTTCCATATCTTGGGCTAACTTGCAGTAACATATAACATCTCTCCTTGTACAAATTACTGTAAACTAGTAAAGATCCCTACTGTTTCTGTTTTGTTTTGCTTCCTAAAGCCCCCTGCTGCTGTTGATTACACCTAGATCTGCTACTGATTGGAACTGTTAAAAGGCAAAGATAGTGTGGATGGTTTCTGAATCATTTAATTGTTGAACTAATAACATGTTTTCACTGGGATCTAATAAAACAGATCATATTAATAAGTGTGTATACTGTCCATGAAATTTCTGATTGCTTTTTCATAATTTTTGTAGATAAGAATGTAGGAGCCCCAAGCTTGGTTAGTTATGTTTTTGAATAATATTACTGGGTGTGGTTTCAAGAAATAAGGGGGAGCCTTCTTTCTTCTAACCTGCCTAAGATGGTCGTGCAATAGAGATATTTCTTTACTAGAGTGTATATATTTTTAGTGGTGTGTAAATGTTCTATGGGCATATTGAATTAAGTGGATAATTACACAGACAAGATATATTCAGTCTTATGTTAATGCTACTTTTTAATAGCTGTATAATACACACTTTGTGCACGTGAACCTTGAAAAATTGCTTTCCTAATACAGTAATGCTTGCCAAATAATGTCCAAAATTGGCCTAGGGCTATGTTGGCTTATCATGAAAGAGCCTATTCTCCTTCARTGGTCTGTCAGTGTCCATGCAACCTCTTACCTCTGGTTGAAAAGAAATGCATAAATACACACAAAGAAGTCCTAAAATGAAAAGAAGCCAAAATAGATCATTATTCGTGAAAGTTAAAATTTGAATTGGTGGCTTTCCTATAATCTCAGTTACATTATTTTTAATTTGTAATGTAAATAATCTTCAAGAATAAAGGTAAAATTAGTATTTRGGGAGARCAGRGAAAAGAAAGGAGAGAGGAGAAGGGAGGGAGTCTAAGGCTGAGTCAATGCCTTGTAAATCTGCAGCAAAACTGGTGATCCAATTCCAAGCATCCAGAAAATGATGCTGCAGATCAGCTCTTGTGCATCTTGGGGCAGGTGTTACACACAGTGGAGAYGTCTGCCATCCATTATGAATTCAAATTAGTTCACCCTCTTTCCAGGACTTCACCAAATTTCTTTCTCTTCCTGCATAAATATAATCCCTCCATGTGCTTTGGGTAAAGTAGCATTAGGGATCTGTGGAATCTGCAGTTTCCAAATTGTCCTGGTCTTGTCAATCTGATCAGCTAATCTCTTCTTTTCCCTGTCATACCTTTCTTCTCAGACAGATCTATGTCACCTACATTTTAAAATAAATGTTTTCATTTTACCATTTTGTATGCATTTGCCTCTGATAGTGAGGACAAATTGTGTTTTCACCCATATTGCTTTTTTGGCAGCCATTTTACTTTCCAGCCAGCTGAATGCTGTAGGATTTGAGTTCAGAAAAATGAAATTATTGTTCTTAACAAGTGGTTTCTGATAAATATTTTCTTCATTTCTGAAAGACATTATTATGTTCTGAYAGATAAGATCTTGCAATCTGTTCTTTTCTTGTGGCCTCTATAATACTAATTATCTTATAGTTAAAGAAATAGCATCATTTATCCAGCAAAGGTAGTATTTTACCAAATATTGTAATATATATATTGCATTAAAACACCTCATGTCCTCATATATCATGTTTCTTACTACTTAAAGAATGGGAGGAAGAAAAAGTTTGAAAAGTCATACTTTGTTAGTCTAAGAACATAGTGAGAGAAATGGAGAAAGCTGGTATCATGTGAACTAAAGTGCTTTTTAAAAAAATTATATACTTGATATATGGTTCAGGATTGATGCTGAAAGGTGTAGAGTTAATCTCAGTATTGAATAATGAAGATTGGTCATTTCTGTAGTGCTCACATACACAAGCACTGATCATGGAATGTAAAGAGTTTATTAAAMTTTTAAACTTTAATTATTGTATACATGTTCCCTACAAATTTTGGCTTTAAAAAATAGAAGGCAGCGTGATGCAACCTTCAATAATAAAGGAGCCAATAACCCATTTTGCACTCCAGCAGACTTTTAGTTCCTTTGACCAACTATCCACCTTCATTATTTAATTAAAAAGGAACAAAATCAAATTCTAGTGTTGTATATTAAAAAAAAAATCTATTTATCACAAGCAGAACTTYTGTTTTTCTCTACTTTCTAAAAAGACAAATGCATTAGTGTAGTGCTCATTTAATGGACTAACTGCTCACWGGATCTGTTTCTTTTCTTTAGCCTGGGTTAATTCATTGATTTTATTTTTGCAGAGATTATTTAAGAGATTATATGTAGAGATTATATGAGACTTGCAGGGGCTGAGAATTTTGAACCATATATTGTAGATAACAGGAAAAATGGATTCAGTTTTTTAACTGAGATAAAAGATTGGAAAAATGGATTTCTGTGGAGTTTTCATTGACAAGTAAGTTTGTGTCAGTCACTCTGTTTAAAATTGGAAAAGTATTTTTGTAAACTACTTTCACTTTTAATTAYACCTGCTGGTTCTTTAAAGGCCAGTGTTTGTTCTTACAGATGATTCCTTCTAGAAAACTCTGCAGCTGGAATTTAGTTTCACTGGTGTTAAATACAGTGTAATTTATCTCTGAACYCACTGTATTGATAATGTGCACTAGGTTATTAGTAGAATTATTTTGAACTGAACCTTGAAAAAGAACAGGTATGGCTGTTTGTATGGGGTGTCTGTTCTTTTCATATAAAGTATTAAAAAAATCCAGGTCAAACAAGAAAAAAACTGCAGCAGAAAACCCCAAACTACATAATAACACACACCCCTCAGAAAAAAAAAATAAAAAACCAAACAGGAAAAAAACCTCCAGCACACTGTAATTATTTCATGCTTGATGCCATTTAGAATGTTAAWTTTTTTTTTCTTTCTATCTTGCCTCATAGTTTGTTATAGTACATTAAAGTCTTGCAAGGGATGTATAACTGCATACTAAAATCTAACAGGAGTGCTCACTGGAAGCTCTCGTGATGATTTTCAGAAAGCTTGTGCGTAAGCTTTCCAGGTGCAGGGAAGCAAAGGGAGACCCTTTGTGCYTCTGCAGAGCACTGTAGCATCCTTTACCTTAACCCCTGGCAGCATCACCTCCATTTCTTTGGCTTGTCATCAGCATCTCTAACAGAGTAAAACTCCAATGCATGTAGCAAGAAACGAAGCGTGTAGGGGAAAAACATAAAGGTTCTTGACTGAAATAGTTCTTTAACTTATTAACAGACAAGTGTGCATGTCAGACAAACACACTTGTTTGCTGGGAGTATATGCAATAGCTGATGGGTAAAGAAACAGAAACCTTAATGGCTGCTTGTGTTTAGGTCACTGTTCATTCATTCATTTGTTGCTGGAGCTATGAACTATTCATATGTTGCCACAGTATGTTACTTACACACGACTGGTGGTGAAGGAAGTAAGAGCTAAGATGCTTCACAGACATCGACATCGKGGGGATTAACATGTCTGCTTCATTAATATATATGTGCATGCATTAATGTTGAAGTATTGAAACTGTTTCAAATGAAATTAAAAACTATCTTTTGAGGTCTGCTACAGTCCTTAGAAACATTTTAGATTTTGGCATCAGCCTTACCGGTTTCTCAACCATTTTACTTTTACTTTGCCAGTGGGGATACAAGTGCAGACAGAGTGCTCATCGCTTGCCTGCTGCCTGGTTTTCTGTTGTTTTTCCTTAGCTAGGTCTGCTCTCTGTACTTGCTAGCCATCATTAAGCATATATGAATCCCTGTGGAGTGGCAGGCATGGATTCTGTGAGTGACATTTCTGGCAGCATTTTCCTTGTATATGGCACCAGGCCTGATTTTCTGAAATTTTAAGCATCTATGATCCCCATTCGCTTCTGCTGAAGCTGTAGGTACTCTGTCCTTTTGGAAAGCRTACTGCTCAGTGCTAAATCTCAGGCAGTTAAGAGATGAGAAAGTCCTGGAAACTTACAAAACGCTCATGTGACAGCCGGTTCTGTATAGCAGCAATATCGCCTGTGTGAAGGCATTGCCTCTCCTCCTGTATTATTGCAGATCCAATAATCTGCCCCTGTGAAACTAGGTTTGGAGATCAGTAGTGAATTGTTTAGTAATGTTTATTGGAGCTCTTTAAAATATATTTGCAATGTATAAAACACTTTGATATATAGAAGCTCACATCCTAATAAGATTACATTAAGTATCCTAATAAGATCAAGGCTTGAAATTATGTTTTTCCGGATTTGAGTGATATAAATTAATTTTAGTTTAAACCAGTGTCAGTGTTCTTAGATGTTTGTTATAAATACTCTGTTTGCAGTTTATGTGGGTCTGCATTTAGATAAAAAAAATCAATTCTCCTATTAACACAAGAAGCATTTTCACTTCCTCTCCTTCCAGTATGCTGCAGCTACAGATTATCAAGGCAATGCTGTAATTATTAAACCAAACCAGTGAATTATAGAGAGAACAACAGTGGCTGATCACTGAACTCTGTTGGCACTGGCCTTTCACTTCTCATTTAAGTCTAGCCTACTATATAAAATGAATTCATTATTGTCAGTTTAGATCCCTTGTGGAAGCTAATCCACATCATAAAGCCTTTCTACATAAAAGTGAATTCTCTTTAGGAAGACCTTACAAGTTGTGCAAGAAACTTCCAGTRCAGACTAAATTAATTGTTACTTATAATAACAGACTACCAGGGTGAAATGTCAGATTAGTTCAAAAGGAACCCCACAGTCATAGCTCTGCTATGAATGACTACTSTTGGTCAGAAGTCTATTCCATCTCTCATTTTTTTGCTATTTCTRATTTCTCTGTAACCTATTGACCAAAAGTATGGGTCTAAAGGACTAACTCAGTCTTTATTTCTTGTAGTTTTCAGTGTTAAAACTTGATGCATAATGTCAGGGGAGAGGCTTGACTAGTTTCAGTATCATGTAATTCCTCTTCTCYTTTTATGGTCTGGTTGGAGATAATCTTTTGGACTTCGATAAATTGTCCTGCGGGTGTGCCATACTGGGTAAATGTATTAGTGGGTTTTTGCAACCTTTTAATTCACAGAAAGGTAAAGATATCTCCTATTAGTGAAATTTAGTTTACTGGCCTGGCCCGGTAACATTTCAAGTGCAGAACGCAAATGTAACAACTCTAGAGAATGTCTGTTCCAGTTTTATGCTTAAATGCTGAAGTTTTATGTGCAGTATAATAGCAGGGATGAGTTGATTCATTGCGTTTACCAGCGACTGCCTCAGATTTCCTTTTGTCCTGTCCAAATACAGCTGAGTCTGTTTTTATGGATACCTCAGCATAAGGAAAAACAGTACATATCATTGTCCACTTGACATGAAGCAGTGGACACAGTGTAAAATTATTTCTGTACTTGGATTTCTCCAGTGTCAGGCATGGAGCTTGTCAAGTTCTTTACTACTTTGTTTGCTTAAGGACTTTATCTTGAGCTGTGGAGCAAGCATAGTAATGACCTTCAAATTCGATTATCCAGTATTCATTTTACASTGTAAGCTAGAAAATTCACTTCAGTTTCAGTACTCCACCTGACTCTTTATCAAGTGAACAATTTGTGGTAAATTATTTGGTGGATTTGTTATTTGTTTCTTTTAAAAATTGTTTCTCTTACAGTGTGCAAGAAGCATTTTAATTCTTTTTTTTTTTTCTTTGTAAGAGGCTAAGAATGTTAGCATCCTTGTCTCTATAAACATATTTAAAATTTCAGGGCGAGTTTAAATATTTATGAAAATATAAAAGGTAACTTAAAAATAATACATTTCTCTTAGAAACTGTTGGCCAGAACTTATCTGCACACAAATTACTTTTGGGAAAAGAGAGGAGCATACTTAAAGTCAGTTTTAATATTTTTAATGGTTTTCACTTTTTACTTTGCAGATTATATAAAGCCTTCAAATATTAATATATATTCAAGATTAGGGATTTATAGGCTTCTWTCGTTTACTATACATTGCTTGTCTGTGAAATTTTCATGGTCTCCTGATTCTTCTGAATCATAGTTATTGTGCATGGAGATAGACAGCTGATGCTACTGATAACTTTTGATCAYATAAATCAGTGAAACTCTTGGCCTGAAGATAGCAAAAGCCATTCATTTCTTTATAAATAGCCTACAACTGAAAAGCATGTATGCTGCAGGAAAAAGACCACCTTTTTTTCTATTGGTCATGGTTATTGATGCTCTGACATTCARAACATGCTAACTTTAAAAGCTTGGTTTTCTGAGATATTTATGTTCTTTTTGAAACAAGCACAGTATTTCACATGGACAATATATCTGCTATATGTAATATATCTGAAAAAGGGTGGAATCATTTCATCATTACATGATTTGGATGGGGTTGTTTTTAAAGAATATCWATGGTTTATCTATGTCATTTAATTGCTGATCTCATATGTATGTAAAAAAATAATTTAGGTTTCTTTATTACTCTTCTTAGAAGTGCATGATGCAAATGACTGAACTGTGTTCCCATATCCTGTAATGATGCTCTTGTGGGATTTTTCACTGACACTTTGGAAAAGACGTAATTGTTATTCCACCCTTTCTTATCTTTGWCTGTGATGCAGGGCATTTCAGACAGAAACCTTTCATATCAGAAAACCATTCACAGAAAAGGTGGACATTCTGGAAAGCAATGTTACTTCACTTTCTGTATCTGGAGTATTTCTTATTTTCCTACGGTGCTACTTCCTTTAAATACAGACAGATTTTATTTTTTTTCCCCAGAAGTAGATACTTGATAGCTATCCCGCATGGAAAAAAATTCAAGGGTTTCAAGGAATAGCTGTAGCAATTGCAGGAGAAGTGTATAAATTACCATCTCTTTTGGGTTTTTTCCCCCTCTCAGTACAACTCTTACTATAATTAGCCAGCATTTAACAGCAAATGTTTGCTTTGGTTAAATTATTCAGAACATTTATTTTACTTGTCAAAGGTTAGATCAGGTTGTTGTTTGAACTGGTAATTAAATGCAGCCTAATACACTGTCATATTTATATGCACTATCAGCCCYGTTTCCTCCTTATTCTGTGTAATTTTGTAATGTTTGGGGCTGACATTTAGACTTCCAACTCAGATCTTGTTTTCTTGTACAGAAAGCTAAGATTYTACTTTTCTGTGTCATTGTACATGAATACGCTTAAGAAAATAAGAATTAGAGTTGTTTGGAATATTACAGCTATGGATTTCATTGTCATAAAATCAGTGAAGGCCCTTTGAATATTTTATTTGCATATTTCAGTAAGTCATTACACAGCATCTGGTATATATTAATTATTTTCCAGAGATTAATGTGAGGTGGACAAGTGCAGACGTCTCCTTTACTAATTGAATACCTACGAGTCACAGTAACATGCAGTATATTTAAATTACATTCCCAGATCTCTACCAGAAATATGCATAATASTGAAATACAGAAAGCTTCCTGAAATAGTTACACAGTGGACTCAGATGARCAAACAAAATTTAAAAGTCTCAGGGAAAAGACTCCTCATGGATCCAGTGCAGTGGCCCTTGCACGTGGACATTAGAGCACTGAGGCTGACTCTCCAAGTTGATAAAACAGAGGAGAGTTTAGAGTAGCCAGGATTCAGCACCTGCACTTCCTCATGACAAGTTCAGAAACTATTTTCCACTTGCTTGTATTTGACAGTCATTTAACTGAATTGTCATGTATATAACATGTCCATTCCTTTTTTACTTTCGTCATACATGTTTCACTCAAATGTGAAKGAAGAATAATTCAGAGGGCTTTTTCAGAAAATTTCTATGCTCATTGCATATGATACYGTTCACTATCTATAAAAGAAAGAAGGTTGGTGTCCAGTTAAAACACAAATAACAATAAAAGTGAATCATCAGCATTTGAGCAATGCTTTTTCCTACCTTGTTTAGACAAATATTTCTGCCTTTTTCAGTGCATTTGTGTGGCAGCTTTTTCTTCATGTAACTACTGAAGTGATATGTACACATTTCAGCCTACCTTATTTTTTAGCATTCTAAAACACTTTTTAAATCCTACCTATTGTACTTAATGTGTTGAAGGTGCAGGTTTGAAAGTCAGTTCTGTAAAATAAGAGCTACTCAGGGCCTTGTTAAGAAACAATTCATACTTAATGGTAGTGAAATCCAAATTTATCCACTGTCATGGCGATCACCCAGACAGTATTATGTAGTTGCAAAAACTGAGACAGGAATAAGGGCAAAACATATAAGCACTATCTTAGAAAGCCAAGATCCACACCTCAGCTTCTGCACATATGATCTCAGAGTAGCAGAATTGATTTTTTTAAAGCTGGGTTGGTTGCTTTTTTTTACCCTTTCCTCCCCCAACCATATTTTTTTTATAAAACTGGCATAGGCCATCACAGGCCACAAGGTAGAAAGATACAGTAAAAACAGAGTTAAAAGTGAAGCGTATTCTTGATTATAATTATAGCATTCCTAGCGTGACACTAAAGAAACTCGATGTATGGTGCTCAGTTTGTTATTTTGCAGCTTGTTAAATTTTTATACTTCATGGTTGTGGGAGGTAGCTAAAAACAAGAGAATATTCTGTGCTCTTAGAGAAATCATTTTGACCTCTAGGTAAAGTACATTTATTTGTGTATATATCATCTGAACTGTGAGCCGTTTTGATTGATGTAGTAGATTGCATATACATATGGCATAAAGAGGACCTGGGTTAGGGTAAAAGTTCTGGGCTCTTACATGATGGACTGTCTAAATATAAACTAGAATAAAAATGAGTAAATTGATTTTAAGTCRTACAGAAGTGCCATGTGTGAGTAAATCCTGGGATAGTTATGATGGATGGTGTGTGCCTTTTGTTCAGGAAAGTGACCTTTATTAATTAAATAATTGCTATATTACCAGAAGTATTCACACACACCTGTCACACCTAGGCTGGTATTAGTGGGGATGAAAATCAATGTACTGTTTCAGATGGTATCTTAAAGATCATTAATGCTATGGATCAGAAGAAGAGGTTTGACAGCATAGCACTTCCATGAAAGTAGGCATTTGTAGGGAACAATAGATTTAAAAGTTTAACATGTAGAGTCAGGGTATGGGTAAGGGCTAAAGCATTCTATCTGTGAACTGAGGAGCTCAGKGGTCAAATGATGCTTCAGCCATGAAAGAAAGAACCCAATAAAGTAAAAATCTCTGTTCTCTCCTGCACAGCTCTTGTAATCATTGCTACTGGCTTTGAGAATGCAAACAGTTTTAGTTAAAATACTGTTTTGTCACCTGTGTGACCTTTTGTAGGAAAGGCTGTGTATGTATCTTTGGAAGGTGAGTTCTCTTCCTTCATTAGCTGCTCCTGACATCAGTGCAGTGAGAGTGCTACACTAAATACAGAGGCAATCTGGCATTTAAAGGAGGCAAAGAAATACTCCTTCTAACAGGCTGACCTCACATAGATATACTAGATTACATTTGTTAGAAATAAATGTTTATGTTAAAAATACTGTGTTCCATTATTTGAATGTATAAASGGAGTCTTACGTGGGGTTCTTTGTCAGAAAAAAAAAAAGCTGACTTAGGGTAGTAAAGGAGTGGTTTTCTGTCTTTCTAAATAATTTTATTTCAATTATCTTTTGTGTTTTGACTTTAATTTCTGATAAGATGCCATCAAAACCTCTAAATTAAAACTGATGAATAAATAGTATTAGTWATCTGGGTTTGTTGTATTCAGTAGTCTGCTTATAAGTGTGGCTGCTAAAACAGAACAGGATTTCCCTTTTTCTCCCCCAGCAAAGAACAGGAACTTCCAAAACACAGGAGTTTGGATGAGTAGGCAGAGGAACTGCTGCCTTCAAGCCTTCTTGGCAACAGGTGGAATTGTGATATGTGTTTGACAGAGAATAGTCATCTCAGCCAGGCAATCTTTGTCTGYTCCCCCTCTTTTGAAGAAGGATCTATACCCTTGGTCAACTTCTTCCTCCTCCTTTTCTATCAGGGAGCTRGGAACACCTGCTACTGCCATCTTCTGTCTTCCTTTTGGGAGAAAAAAATGAATAATACATGACCAMAACTTCAAAAGCAACTACTAATTTTAGGTGCCCCAAGACGCCTTACTATTAAGTAAGAAAGAAAAGTGAGAACAGATCACACCTATATTCTATACGCTTGGTTTCTTTCCATTTATTTCTGGATGGAGTTCAAAATTCTCATTTCATTCTTTTTAATGCACTGAGTGGTTCAGAGCCTGGCCGCCCTTAGGTCACTTCTCTGCCTCAACTAGGGCATTTCTCTATCTCAACGATTACAAGAAATGCAGCAACATAGCAAAAAGAACTTTATTTTTTCTAGGCTTTTGCATGTGGCCAGGTTGAGATCTATCATACAGTCTACGTCAGGAAAAGGAAATCTGAACCTTTTTGCAAAATGATCTTTCATCTGTTGGGGGAGAAAGAAATTAATAAATTTGATCAGGAGGACAGGAAAAGGAAAAAAAAAAATTGGAAAGAAGAATGTGAAAACAGCTATGTTGTCCAGGAGTATTTGGAATGCTTTCATCATTCAGATACTGGCATATTCTTAAAAAGTCATACTGGTCTGTCTAACACAGACAAGAAATCTATCTGAAAAGGCTTGCTAAAAACAATGAGAAAAATTTAATCAAGGCGGTTTCTAACCAAAGCTTGTTTACATCAGTTATATTTTTTTAATAAAATGGGCTTAAAAGCTTAGCCTCAAAGGTGTTATCAGCTTTCTGTGAGGTATRATGACAGCTGTTGTTCCAATACAATTCTTCAAATCTATTTGCTGTTTTGTGGGAATTCCAGTTTTTTTGTTGGCTACATACAACAAAACTTGTTATTCAGAGAGCACTGGGAGATCCAGTTCTGTTATAGTGGTTGGTGAATTAGAGAGAGCACTCAACTAAGCCTAACTTATTTAGGAGCCATCCATCTATTGTATTATCTAATAAAAATCAAAAAGCTTTAGAGAATGTGCCTGCTGTTCTGCTCTCATTCCCCAGAGCAGAAGAGCATATATAACTCTCAGGGCAGTGGATCTCTTCTTACACGTTGTCTACGTATCCTGCAAAACCATCCTTTTGTTTCTTGCTGTGTAGTATGATGCTAAAGCTTCTAAAAGAAAAGTAAACCCAGGACTTGGGGTAAAGAAAATAGAACTAGTTAGTGACATGCAAATTTACTGCCRAACCAAGAAGACCTTCTAATTGCAACTGACGTTTATGAATATTTCCTGCTTTTAGCAGTGTATTTTATTTTTATTTTATGAATTTGTATTGTTACTATAAATTTATGGTAAGCTTCTGCAGAATTAAATACTTTTTTAGTAGCCAAACTTCTGCTCATCTATAACCTTGCAAAGTACTGCTTTCCTACTTGCTAAGAGCTTCATCTGTTTCAGGTTTTGAGGTGGTACAGGCAGTGTGTTTGATGTACCATGCTGCTTGTGCTGGGGACTTCTGTGCCTGTGTTTTACATGCTCTGGCAAGCAGCAAGGACTGCCCAGAAAATATTTTAGGAGGAATGAATTCCTCTAAGTAGCAGTGCATTATAGAAATGATTGTGCTACAGGGGCTTTGTCAGCCTGGCTTCGATGTGTCTGAAAACTTCAGCAAGACCACTTGTTCCCTTGGGATTTTGATGTGCGTGTCCAGGAAAGCAGAGAACATTTCCTCCAGCTGCTCAGAAATTTTAATTGAAAATATAAGAGTAGGAAGAGAGACGAAAATAAGTTGTAACAGATAACACTGTATTAAAAGATCAAATTATTAAAGAAGGAACATTATTGCACTATAATTTCCTCCCATTTATAATGTTACAAACCTTGSCAGGAATTGTTACTAGGAGTTCCTGAATATCGGAAACAAAAGGGGTGCATTAGGATGTATTGAGCAGCAGAGTTCACTTTCTGCAAAAGGAAGAACCTTTTTTGTCATCTTTTTAGTGGCATGGAATACAGTGATATGTTCCTACCACAAAAACCCTGAGTGAAATGTGACTCATAGCAGGAGTGGTATCTTGATATAATGCCTTCATGCTAAGTTAGCAGGTTTCGTCCATACCTTATGTTTCCAAGTATTAGAGGTTTCCTTTGCTTGAGGTATTTTATTTCATTTCATTTAGGTRCTGCTGTTTGAAACTCACTACATCCATTGTACAGAAATACTGAGCCTGTAGAGGGGTTCTGAAATATCCTGCTTTTGTTATTGCTGGTGTGGCAAGGCTGAAGGGAAGCRATGTGAGCAGGCAGCACATGACAAATACGGGGCCTTACACAGACTGAGCTTTTGGATATGAGAGGGAGTATTCAACAGAAGAAGCTTCAGCATATTTTTTTTTTACCAGGGGTAGCTCTATTTTGAACCTTTTTTCCTCTGAGTATGACTTTTAGACATARGTAAGCCACCACTCCTGTTGGCAGAAGTAATGGAAAATCCTTTCATCTTGCAGACCTTGCACTGAGTTACATTTCACGTTTTCCTGGGTAATACTGATATGAAATCCCATGTCAGGACTGGATCACATAGATGAACATGGGTTAGGTCTCCTCATGTTATATAGAAACTTCATTGTATGATAGGAAACAAATTCTGCTTCTCTTTGCTCCTTTGAAAGYGCCTGTGAAATTCTTATATTCTTTAGCAAATGAGGTTTACACTAACTTTGTACCTCAGCATGATACCATGCTGCTTTAGCATCTGCATATCTAGAAGAGAAAACCAGAAGAGAAAGATTTGATRTAAATGCTTCTGTGCGTGTATGAACATGCTGGTGTTTCTATAAAAATTCTGTCAACCCCTGTGGGAAACTTTTTTCTAAAAATAGTGAAAGAATAAAGGCGGAATCCAAGATTAATTGCTTACTACTTTAAAGCTGTGATATCCTGGAAACTTATTTCGTTGAATACACTTTTAGTGTCTAAGCTAGTTACTATCATTTTGGGTAAGGCTGCAGGCTAAGCTGCCATTTTTTCCAGTTCACTGTTTTGATGATTTCTTTCAGTCTTGACGTTCTTTGGCCYTTTGAGTTACATATGTATTACTAAAACATAAAGTGTGTAGCATAGCATGGTGCCTGTGTGTTCCTGAAAGTAAAACTCTTAAATACTTAAAAGCATGCCATAAACAGCAGTAAACGGAAGAACAAAGCTTTAATATAAATTATATTGAACTGTTTTGTAAGCARATAGATAAAATACATTTCAAAATTAAAAAAAACAAGGAATTTCTTTCATTTAATGAGTTTCTAATTGTTTGAATCTTTTTAATATGAATAGGGGTTTTTTCACTTCTATTACTGTAAGAAAAGGGAGTCGCTTTGTAGTTGAATGATGTGGAGATTCGAATTTGTACTGCATTTTTCCTCTTCTCTTTCACTTTCTTTTCACTGAGGTAAAACATTGTTTCTTGCAGTCTTATGCCATAGGTCATGCCATATTTTCTAGGTTCTTAATAGGTCTTCTTGCTTCTCCCTGGACTGCAGCAGCTGGTCCTTGTCCTGTGCTGTCTGACTGAAGATGGATACAGTAATTCAGCTCAGGGCTTAGCAGTGTCAGATGAGGGGGCAGATTTGCACAGCTCATATTTATCAACTCTTCTCACTATGAGGAACCTTTATCTGAGACTTCAGTTGAAAGGAAGGAATGTAAAAATGCATCAATTTTCACATCTGGTGCTAAACATGTAGTTTCTGTGAGTGGAGAAATGTTTAGGGCAGAGGCTCTTTTAGCTGTTGACTTTGGATCTTTTTTGGTTTGCTGGTATTTCTTTTTGCAGTCAATGTTAGATCAAAGTTGTGTTCTCTTAACAGATTCACTGTGGATCTGTCACATAATCTGCTTTAAGAATAGCTAGAGTTCTTTGTTAAGGCTGTGGGGTTTGGGGGTTTCTTTGGGAAATTCAAACTGCAAAGTGTAGACTGGCTTTGGCTGGCTTTTTTGTCTGTTTTGTTTGGGGTTTTGGGTTTTTTTTGAGACCACTCTGAACTGCAGTATCAGGGTTTTAAGATGGTTGATGTCCTTTATACTTATACTTTCACTGTCACCATTTTCAATGCAGAAGAAAGAAATTATTTAACCATAAATGTCAGACTACACGGTTCAGAACATTATACCTTGAGAAAAATCATTGAGCAGGTTAAGAGGGGGCTTGTGGCCATTGAAAGGAGTGATCAACATGACATAAAGGTTTTAATATTCTCTGCATTATTCAAGTTTCTTTTCATTAGTCAAACTAGTGTTTCTTACAGAATMACATAATATCAAGAAAACTGAAAGCCAGCAAACGTGTGAACTTGWTCCTTGCTTGTAACAAATGGGTGGAAGATTTCCTATATTTGAAATTAATAGAATTTTATGTTTTTTATTTAAGAAACTTTTCTGTATTTTTTTTAAACTATCATGTGAATTATCAAGAGAATACACTGCCATAGTCCCAGGCTATTTGTGTTGTTTCTTATCCCTGACATTTTAATTCACTACTGAATTTATACTTTGCATGTTTAAGTGCTGGTAAGACATGAAAGTTGTAGGGTTAAAACTGTAGACAGTGCTTTAAAGCTCCTATGATAATTGTTCTTAGGTATGTATTCCTTTACTATGGCTCTCGAGACAACTATTTAATAGACAACATTTGAATAATACAAATGTGCGGTTGGTAAAAATGGATTAGGGTTTCAGGGTGGTACCAATGGGTGATATTTAATATTGAATGACATGTATTAAGACAAATGCTTTTATATATAATTTATTTGGCATTGTAAATGCATTTATCTTGTGAGATACAGACTCCCTGTTGCCACATGAAGTATTCTGGAAAGGTTTGGAGTAAATAAATAATAAAACCACTTTGATATACAATCTAACAATATTAAATATTAAGACTTTCACATGATTGATTTTAATACTTAATTAACTTATTTAAAGTCCAATGTAACTCTGTTTTTGTATTAGAAATCAGACAGGCAGAAGTTAAAATGCAGGAAATGTTATTAAATGGGACAAAATTAATTGCATTTCATGACCATCAGRCTCACTGGCTGTTAACCTGTCCATCAGTGGCATGATCTTGTTTGTTTTGTTCCGCATCCCAGCTGATGTTAATGTTACTCTTCTCTAACATCTCAGACCATTTTTTATGTTTGCATCATTCTATTTTAATGATACATAATCTGATACATTTTATAAAAGAAAACAGACTTGCTTTATGCTATCCAAAGTTTGTCAAATTGTGCACTTTTCTTCTGACTTAGAAACTGTTCTTCCCCAGGCACGTTTCTTCAGTGGGTGGTGGCAACCTATGGAAGTGGCTGAGTAGGAATCTTAGCTGGTTTTGAGCTGYTCTGCGTGTAGGAGGGTTGTTTGGGTTTGGTGGGGTTTTTTGGCAGTTTTTCTCTTGGAGGCMCTGGAACTAGTATCTCCTGGATTTAAATGGAGATGGTGGTAGTAAAGGACTCAAGTGATGGAGAGCAGAAGCTCAGAGTGCTGTGAGATAAATGGGCTCTGTGGTCTGAGTAAAAACCACTCCTAGAGCAGAGAAGAAAGCAGTGATTATTAAAGGTAGGAACAGATTTTTCAAGAAATGCCTATTAATGAGTGTCCTGGTAAAATATCCAGCTTGAAACAGATCAAATGRTCCTCATTTCCTCATTTGCCAAAATTCATGCTCAGGACTGTCTTCTACTTGGCCCTCTAGTTAGCATGCTTTTTCTTTTTGGTTTTATTTTTTAATTCTTTGTTTAAGGGGAATAATTTAATTTGGCCAGTGTAAGAAAACCCATGATCTGGGACTGCTTCTAGATTACTTGGAAGACATCTGTGCTTCATTGCTTKAAAGAATCACAAGGCATGTTTATTCTCCTAATATTTTATTTCTTACCTACTTTAAAATCCTCTCTTCTGTGCTCTAACATGCTTGATTACTTCATAAGCCGCAAATGAGGGGCAGAGTTGTGAACCCTCATAACATGATGCTGTCAAACTTAACAAAACATGCATAAGACCATTACCACATCAGACATTTGCTTTTAGTCAGGTCATTTTAATCAATTTGACTTCACAGGGCAGCTAATTTATCACTTAGCTAAACAAGTATTTCCTCTACTTGTCATCAATTTAAGTAATTAAAATGGTAAACTTTGTTATATGGCATGAAATAAAGGCCCAGAGATAATTTGGGGAAGGTGGTTGATACAGTCTAATAGAATGAATGCTAAGTATTGTTTAAATACTTTGGTACGCTTCAGTGGTTTTCAGAAATGTCATATTCTGGTAGCTTTGCTGGTACTGATGGAAGCAGATTTTTATTTTTAGCATATCTGAGATTCAGCAGCATTGTTCAGCTTTGTCCTCAGAGTTAGTGGGTTCTCTTTTTCCTTTCTTTAAGCAYAAAACATTTTACCTGATTGGAGGTAAGAGGATGTCAGAGAGCAAAAGTGGGGCAAGTGCTGCAATTTGTGCAGTTCTTCATCCCTCATCCTCATCCAGTACCTCCCCAAGCCTGCAGTTCCTATCCTTCCATTTTACCACTGGGAGAAGGGAAGGAAGTGAAAATGATGTAAAAGCTTTGTCTAATTCTGTATCACCTACTCAGTTTCATCTTCAAAATACCCTTGGTGAGACTGATTATATTTTCTAATTTTGTCTGAACAATATGAATACTCTTCACTTCTTAAACATGAATTTTGATACATTTTGGTGGGTTTTGTGCTTTGAGTAAATAATTTTTCAACGTCCATGTAAACGGTGGTGATTAAGGGAAACATTTTAGGTAGGTTTAGCTTTTTTAATTTCAACTAATTTAGTCACTATTTCTGAAACAATGCTTTTGATCCATAAACTACTTGTTTGAATACTGAATATTTTTATTCAGTATYTGTGGCAAGTGAAGAGGTTAGTGAATGTCTTATGACATGAAATGAGGTACAGTATTCATGTTTAACTGTGCTGTGTTTCATTTATGAAATACTGGTTTATCAACATTTTTACATTAGGGTAGTCTTACCACTTGACCTCGTGGTAGTGAATAGTCTCACTGCTTAAAAACTGAAAGAATTTTTTTTTATTGCTAATTTAATTGTTTTTATTTTGAACTTTCCATCTTCTTAGTGAACATTGATTAGAATCAGTTTATTATATGAACATTTATTATCATCTTGTTACAGATGACTCTTCTGCCTTGTACAGTTCTGCGTACAAAACATGTTTTTGCAATTTTTTGCCCAGCTCTGGTCCAAAAATGATGGGTGCTCCACTGGCAGTACAGCTAATGATAGAAACATAWCTCCTTTAGACTTTTATCTTTGTCTTGTATTTCTATCTAGCTAGMTATGACTTATACATATTAATAGAAGATGAAGTTTGGCTGGATTGAGGCTGTTGACACTGACAGTCTGGAGAAGAAGTGATTTTTGGTTTTGCATGTTTTAAATGTAATTTTATTCAAGTATTCCAAACTCACAGGTCTGTATACAGGAAAAAGGGCAATGCTAACAAAACTATGATTGTATAAGACTTAGTTAAGGCTAAATGTGRTAGAAATCACATAATGTGTTAGAACAGCTAATAGGGAAGGCAAAATATTTGTAAACTCTTGGGTGAGTAAACCTTCTGATGGCTATAAAAGAAGCAGGCAACTTCCAAGTAAGTACTAAGTACTCAGTAAGAGTAAGTACCCAGTGAGAACAARTCCTCTGAGTTAGAATGGGTGTGTTAACTCAGACTATCTAATGCAACAAGTAGATTATCTCTGCTGTGTAGAAAGAGGTTGTTAGTTAGGCAGATGTCAGTTAAACATCAGTGAAGTTTGGGAACAGGTTGGTATTCTGTCGCCTGTGGGATATGGAGGAGGTCATGGGAGAAGGGATGATGTGCTATATGTAGGTATCTCCAGAGAGGCCTTTTATTTTCTGGTGGAGTTCTGTGTTGMGGTCCATAGGTCTGTCTCTTGAGGGATTTTGGGTCTCTATTGAGAACAGAGGTGATGAAAAGCTGCTTTCACAGAAAGGCAGACAGGATTCACCCCACTTGTGTTGGTCAGTGAGGAGCAAACCTGTGACACTGTCCGGAATGGCACATGAAGGCTCCCCGTGCTACTTAAGGACGGGATCCAGACAAAGAGTCTTTATGCCTGCCTTTTCCTTGTGCTCATGAGTGAATTAGCGTTTCTGCTAATTTCTCTGACTAGATAAATGTTTCATGCATAGCCTTAATTATTTTTTCATGTATATTATAGAATAGTTGAACTCTCAGTTGTGGGAAGCATGCSTGGTGTATGAGTTTTTTAGCCCTTCATCTTTGGAGGTTAAAAAACAAACGTACAAATAAGTAAAAGTGTCTCTTTGAGCTTTCACTGAGTTCTTAGGGTTAGCAAGTATCTAGTCTTGTAAGCCAATCCAATTCTGGAATTCATTCAGAGTTTTATAACATTTTTATTGTTTCACATTGAGAATGGTTTTAAAGTGCATCTTATTTAATATGGACAAAATGTTATAGGCCATTACAAATCAACCACAAACCTGTAAAGAATTAATCTGTCTCAGAGWAAGATCCCAAGTGTAATCATAATTGTTTTATAGTTCTCTTTGCTCTTTGTTAGAAGAGCAGAAAAKAACTTAAGTGTGAAACTGTGAAGAAAATTGCTTGGACTAAGGAGTSAAGACTAATCGGTAGTGATACTTTTTTAAACACTAATCATACGTATCTATAAACAAACTACTCTAACTGATTAAATCACTGTGTGGATATCAAAAGTAAAYCTATTCAGCTGCTTAAAACTGCTCTAACAGTCTGTAAAGTAAATTATGGTTCTTTTAGATTGTAAAGATATGACATTTGGGAAGTATTTAAATAAGAGGTGGATAAAGAAGAGAATATAGAAGAGCAAACTTATCAGGGTTAATTTGATACCATGTTGTGGATGTGAGACAGTGTAAGTCTGAACCATCCTGTGTCTTACCTGAGTGATGCTCCTAAAACCACAATGGCTGGTAAGGTCATTTTGTTCCTGGCTCTTGGTTTGAAAYACAATCAGGGTTGTGCTGTGGTCASATCATGTAGCAATGTCTGAAGGRCCATAAAAATAAAAAGTCAAACTTAAGCAGCACACTTTGAAATAAGCTTGTAATTTTTGTGAAAATAATACCAACAGATCAGTAGAAAGRTCTTTACAATGATATAGCAAAAGGAATAAGAGCAGCAACTAAAATTGCAGCAGGAGAAAACTACTTCTGCAAAGTTGGTAGGGGGTTGTGTTTTCTTTTTTTAAATAAATAATTCTAAGTTTTTCATTTATTTATTTATTAGATCAGGTATTCATAAACATCTCTATATTTTGTAGCCATAAGTCTGCAGGCAAACATGTTATTTAAAAGGCTTGCAAGTTTGTAGATATTTTTCTTCAAGATTCCATTTATGCAGTTTATTATAATTTAAAAATTACACGGGAAACACATGATGTGTAGGTACATTCATTGCATGTTTTGTTCAGCATAGTATAGAGTCATTCAAGGCACTTCTGTTTTAGTGGTGTGTTTTATCATATGACTGTAATAATTTGRCATAAAGGTGTACCCCTGCTCAAGKGRTAAGTCCTACCTTCCCTCACTTCCTGGCTCCTTGTTCCCAAGACCTTCAGATGTTCTCTCCTAGCTAAACAGAAGTGAGAGATGGTGTGATCATTTCAGCATCACAGTAACACATGTGCCAGGGCAAATAAAGGATAAAACCCTCAGGGACTATGGCTGAGAGAACATCCTTATGAAAACAGCCTGGGTGCATTGGTTTCAAGGAAATGCCTAATAGTGACCCAACTAGGTTTGTTTATTATTTAGGGGCTTTTTGGATTTTGGGGGGGKTTTTCCACATAATTCACTAGGAAAATTAGGAAGGTGTAAAATATAAAAAGGTCTTCAGAATCCTACTTCCCCTTCATTTATTGACAGTCAACAAAAGGTGTAAAACCTATGTGGTCAATGCCGTACCATCTAGGAGCCAAAGAAAGAGCATAATTGAAGTGATTTCAAATTGAAGTGATTTCAAATTCGTTAATATGCCAGTCCTGCAAGAGTAGATGCATACCTCTTTCTGTTTCTCTTTTTATATTTCTTTCTAAATATAATTTTCATTGGTGTTAGAAAGTTATGATACTTGTAAACAAAGCAGTTAAAGTAAGTGATATTTAAAACTCATCTGGCAGTCGTAGGTAGCTACTTAGTGTGCTTGGGCAAATCAAACCTATTTAGCTGGCTTAGGGTTTTTTTGTGTTGCAAGTTAATAAATTGCTGCACAGTRACTAAAATGCAGTCTTGACAAATGTACTCTTGCACTGTTAATGCACTGGAAAGGTCATTTCTCCTTCTTATGCACTGATCTTCACATCATCATCTTTTCACCCTTTTATTGGCATCCTTTTATTTGTTGCAGCCACTATTATCTTCCAGCGCTCCTCATGTGAACTTCTAACATAGTTCTTGTTCAGCTGCTTGYGAGTGATGTGAATGCCATTCAGGAGCCCGTGATGATGAATCCACATCATCGGCTTCCTAAGGTTTCAGTTTTGTGGTTACTCCCCTTTTGTCCTTCATTTTTTGAAGACATCTTTGTAAATGTTAGCCAGCTAGTTGATCATGCTAATTAAAATGCTTCTTTAAAATCACCTTTTAAAAAGCTATCATGCTTTAGGAATTGTGCTCTCCAGTTTAGTTTTTCCAGTAAAACCATTCCATGCCTTTGKCAGGATGGAGAGGAGAACTGGAGGCACAAAAGTTAAAGATCATGGGTTGAGATAAGAACAAATRGAAGCAGCAATGAGATAAKAAAAATRAACAATAATAGCAGCAATAGTAATGAAAGAGGGTACAACAAAAGAAATGTTCTTGCTCATTGCAGAAACCCCAACAGCACATAATACCTGACCACTACCTCCAGCTCAGAGCTGGAGTAACCCAACCTCTTCTGCCACGCTTACTAGACCTGAAAAAAACCCTTCTGGAAGACACTTGCTTCTTCCTGCCCTGCAATGACATGATGTGGTATAGAATAACCTCTGGGCCATAGCCATGCCRCCTCCTGGCTACTGCAAGACCCTGTTCTGGCCAGAACCAAGATGAAAGTCAATATAAGTCTTGTTAAAACTAAAATCATCTGTCATGTCAGTCAGTATTAACCATTCTCTTTTTGTGTGTCTGTCACTGTTATCTTATTTTCGACTTACGATTTCTAAAAAAGAAGTGGTTGAAAGGAAGGCTTTCTGGGAGAGGTGTTGGGTCCAAAAGATTGATGATGATGGGTCTTTCCTTGGTTTTCCTCTATAGTCTTCACTGTGCCCAAGAACTAGCATCAGTTCTCCTTGGAATCAGACTAAAGATGAGTAGAGAAAACTAGAAAAAGGAAGGAAAGAGGCTCTTGTCCTATTTTACAGTCAAAACCATGCTCAGACTATTACTTGCAGTGTGATATTTATAGGTAACAATTCTTCTGGTCTCCAAACAATACAACATTTGAGTGGAAACACTATTCTGCTTTTAGACAACTAATGGTGATGTTGTGCCTGGAAAATGAGGGGAGGTTTTAATCACTTTTGCTCTTGACTTCTGTGACTGAAAAATAGCTAAAGAAATTCTAAAGTGTTTGTTTCTGTGGGTTTTTTTCCCTCCAGATAAATACTCTTCAGTTGGAATTTACTACTGCCAAAATGTATCATTCTGTGTCTGAAACCAGTCACCCTTTGCAAACAGAAGAACAAGARATAGGCATTGATCCCTTGCAGAGTTTTTTTAACAAGCCAGGGGAAGGTGAGTTTTGCATTTCTGTACTTTTTTCAAAGTTTATACCTTATATAAGTGTGTCGTGATAACTGTACCTGTCATAATTTGTTTAATTCTCTCAATGAAGTTGAAGAGGRCAACTTAAAGAACATTTCACAGAGTATGTGTAGAACACTCTGACACTAATGAAAACCACGAAAAGTCAACTTTCAATTACAGACAGAAGCATTAGCCAAATGTTTAATGCGCTGTCATCCTTTTTTAATCATAAACCAAACACTGACTTCAACATAAGAATATTGAAATGGAGCATGGCTTTATGTTACTTTCTCAAACATGGGCTCTTATACTGCTTTGGGTTTAGAGGTTTGTTTGTTTATTTGTTTTCCTTTTTATATTTTTTGATTCTGCAGTAAAGTTCACTATTTTATTTTGGACAAAATTATGCAAACAAAAAGGGTGATTTTTTTTCTTTGACTCAGCACCTATGTTCTTTGAAAAAATACCTCAAAGTTGAGATAGAATGAACAAGCTCTAAAGGCAGAAATTACATAACCTAAAGTAAATTARTTAAATGTGGTATTTGGAAGACCCCAATGAACAATGAGAACAAACTGCTTGGATAATGCAATGCATGTCTGTGTTGCTCATCTTTTCTAYTTATTTGCTAGTAGTGACAGTATAGTTGGTTCAAAGAAAGTGATAAGCTTAATGAGAAAGCTCGTCCTTGTCATGAAAACATTCCTCAAGTACTCAGTTATACACAGTGGCACCTTAACTACCTGTAATTTTCCAGTCATTGAACACATGTACCAGGAGGGCAAAATAAAAAATTTATTTTAAATTACAGAGTTGAAACAACTTTGTCACATTTTCTAAGTCCTTCCACCCAGATCAACTACTCTGTGTGGGTGTATCTGTCTATAAATCTTCTGTTTACTAGTCCTTATTAAAAAGCTATGATGTCCAGTTTTGTTTAGTCAGGTTTATTACTTCAGTTTAGCAGAAGCTGATGTCTTGCTTCAAAATATATTGGTAAAACTTCATTGTCCCTTTGAGTTAATTTTTTCACTATTTCTTCATTGGTTTATAAAGCTTTTTTAATGTTTGACAATGAGAATGTACATCTAGGGGAAAGTATTTTAAAACATGATGATTAAATGGAATAGCTTTTCTAGGTCAGTGTTTCTTTTCTATTATATTTGACATTTTAACGATATGAAGCCATTTTAGCCTGATAAACAAAATGCATTTTTGTACATATTTTTAGAAACTTGAAAATAATCTTTTTCAATAAAGTAAAATAATAAGCATTTTTAAGAGGAAAAACAGCTTGCTCCTAGTCTACCCCAGTCAAGAAAAWGATAAACCTTTTCTTCTGATTTCCATTTTCTTTTTAAAAAATATCGGTAGTTCTCTCAATTCTGTTGCAAGAAAAAACAAAATTTTCACCCTGTTAAAAAAACACTGTAAGTTAATTTTACCCTTTATTGTGCCCAGAAGCGATTAGTTACCTTGACTGAAAAGGTTTCTCATTTTTRTCCCAACCTTAACATTTCTATGACATACAAAGTTATTAGGATTGAATTGATGTTTAAAAGTGCCATTAATTCATTTACCCCAAATGTTCATTAACAATGTAAATGTATGCTGATGTTCTATGAGACAAGGAAGTGACTAATGACTCTTCGCACTAACAACACTTAAAATGAATAGAAACTTTAGATAGCTAATCTTGAAGTAATCAAGACCCTCATTCAGCTTGGCATCTCTGTATGCTCTAAAACAGCTGTCAACTGTTAAAAATATATACACAACACACACATACGCACATGCGAGGATAAAGATATGTAAATACATGGTTCCCCAAGTCATAAAGGTTACCAACTATGGTACATTTTTTATGTTTTATCTATGTAAATATTTTATATAAAGCATCCATTTCATCTTCATAGACTTTTTTGCTGTGAAACACATAGTGCATTTTAATTTGAAACTTTATATATCCAGAATAGTCTTTCAAGTTTTAATGTTTCATTTGAAATGAAACATATGCTTGGTTGGTGTTGGCTCTTTAGGCATCAAAGCATACAGTCATTCCTGTCCGTGCAACCTGTCCATCATTGTCTTCACAAAGGTATTTCAAGATAAGATTTTTCAGTACAGCCTCAAGTTTCAGGGGTGGTACAGAATCAGTTTAGTGCAAAACTGTATCTTAATGTTTTTGTATCATGAATCACAGAAATATGGTGGAGAGGTGGTCCATCAGAGATGTTCTGTGCAATATTGTAGAATAACAGGACATCTGAATTGTGTTTTTGAAGCTTACCTTGGGGGAAAAATGATAAAAGCCTTCACTGAGATGAGGTGATTGGGGGAAAAAACCACTAATAAGGGTGCTGAAAATAAATATTCAATTACCAAGCTAGTCAGATTTGTTAATCTTCATGAAGTATTGTATTTTTAGTATCTKCAACTGATACCAAAACTTGATGGAGAACCAGGAGATGTCATGTCCAGCTGGAGTTATGAAATTCTCTCACAGTTTTCATAAAATTAAAGAAATCTTAAAAATGCACTGATTGCTCTCAAGTATAGCTGTTTGGAAAACTGCATGCATAGACTACTTTTTGTTCATTTGCTGTCAGCTTGAAAGGGTATATTGGATGGGATTCCAGAAATATGTTGATTGAGTCTAGTAGTACTCAGTGCTTTTATTAAAATTTCAGTGAAGGAATAGAGAGAAAATATGGTTTATGTGAGAAAGGACTGTTGACACAATGGACAGTAGATGTAAAATTCAAAGTATTCTTGAGATTTTGGAGAAGTGGCCTGAGAAGACTAAGACATGGTTCACTAGGAACAGCTGCAAGGAYTAATGTTGCAGATGCTAGGCATGAGACAGTTACCTAGCTGAACAAATGAAAGTAGATCATTACAGATGAGGTAAGTGTCATTTGGAGAAAGGTCTGGGCATTGGTAGCTCTCCAAATTTTATGTAACTGATAAACTTTGAATCTTGAGATGACAATGTGCATGTTTGCAAATTTTAAAAATTMAAAATAAGCCTTTAACTGTAAAGATCTTTTTTCTATCCCTTTAAAACATTTAAAAAAATCATTAAGATAGTATTTTAGTCCATTTCTGTTGATTAATTTGATCTATGTTACTTTCCTTGTGTCTGATTTTACTTTCAAAATACAAAAAATGTGCATTGTGTATATGCACTCATATATGCTCTTTAAAATAACATTTTTTTTATGGCAGGGATTCTCACTTTTGTAATCTAATACTTCAAATGAAAGATTTTCATTCTTTTAGGGAATTTTTAGGGAATTTTTTTTTTCTTGTGGATCTGGTTTTATTTTAATTTACATGTATCTATGCAGGTGTGTATTATTATGTTCTCGTTTGACTTTAGTGAGTTGATGACATTTTGCTGCATTTTCTCTAGTAAGAACCATCATGCTATTACTCACTTTATTCTAACATTATTTTTGAGTGATCCCCTCTGAAACAGGGATCTTCTCAGAGAAACTGATGAATCTTAGCTGTCTTCAGCAGAGACTTTGTAAGACCTCAATGAAATTTCAGAAATGTTGTACCTTCTCCTCATGTATTGCATCTGACAAATTGCTTTTCTGATTTGCAAATATTTGAAGTTTCTATTACATTGAAATGGGAAAAGTAGGTTAACTGTTTCTGCCATAAATTTTTACTCCARATTACAATGTCCACCACATTCTGACACAATTTTTGAAGAGCATAGTAGGTAGTATTCCTATTTCATTGATATAATGAGAAAGTTGGTCCTCTAAGGACAGACTGGAACAATGCATTTAATACTCCTCAATTTAATTTGCTCAATATCACAATTAATACAATTAAGGTCACTTGAAATGAAACTATTAACAAATTGGGTAATTTACTTTAACAATGTCAGTGTGTTCTCACAATTACATTTGCTTTAATTAGTGTACAAGCTATTATTTAATAGCAYACTTCACATAGAAAAATGTAATGTGTTCTTTGTTCTTAGTAGAAGAAAAGGGGAAACCTTTAATGGGTCRGAGTGTTTTGGATTTGGAGTTTGGCAGGATATATTTCATGTGTAAAGGCTATAKTTGGTGCTGAGGACAGAGAAGGCTGATGTTGCTGGAAGGACAAAGATAACTRCTGGAGTGTGTGACTGAAATTAATCCAGTCGAGACAGATAAGTTCCCCACCTCATATTTACCATGGCATCCCTCATGATTCTCAAGGCTGCCATGAAAAAATATGAGAGGTGGTAAGAGAACATTCATATTTCCATTTTGACCGAATACTATTTGTTTCCATTGCTTGTCTTTGGGCAATTATGCTGTCTTGGTGTTAACCTTATAGCCTTGATCACTMGAAAGTATTTCCTTGGAGAGCTATACCTTAGGTGAAATTTGAGATACCTGGTTTATATTAGTGTCATACAGAAAACAAGTGGCAGACACAGGGGAATAAAGTAATAAAGTAAATGCCACCTTTCCTGAACAAAGCAAGACCTATGTGCTATCAAATAATTTCCCCAAATATTTAGCGTAATTCACATGGACTGTTTTGGCTTTTGACATTCCTTACAGGGTTAAGTAAATTTTTACTCTCCGACAAGTGTATTATCTTCTAATTGGTCCTTAGGGTGTTCTTTCCCCCTTACAACCCTCTTCACTCAGGTGTACAGTGCTAATGTGGATCACCCTTGTAGGGTGTTCATTTACCTCCTTTTTTAGAGATCATTTCATTTAAAGAAAAAAAACAAAGAAGTCTACACCTCTGTGAGAAGTACATTCCTAGGTAAAAGCAGTTGAGAATGCAAATACAGTGAGTCATTGGAGAATCACTATTATTTTCTTATCAAATATTTTTTGTGAGCATATTGTATGACGTCATGTGTGTCATATAATGTGTGTTCCTTCATCTTCTCTCCAGGGAGCGACGTGTACATGAAGTATAGCATTGTGTTTTTAAGAGTGCTTTTAAATATGCATGCTACTGTGTGTTTTCATTAAAAAGACAAGATTGGAACAGGGAACCTCTTTGCGTTATACTGGAACAGAAGAGCTGAGGGTTGTGATTGTTTCCTAATGTCTTCGGGTTTCCATGCTGTGGTTTACACCAGGCCCTGAAAAAGTCCTGTGTCCTTCATAGGCGAGTTTTACTCTTCAGCCAGAAATCTTCCRTGTGTCCCACCAGCACAGTTGTTTCTTTTCAAAACCTTTGTGCTTCTCCTCCAGGGCTTGGCTTCTTCATTAAAGGCACAGGTATGCTGGAGGAGAAGGGGCTGTCCTCAGTCTGGATGAATGAAAGCAAGAATGGTTTTTACATCTTCAAGYGCCATATGCTAACATAACAAGCATTTTAATATTCATTTATTAATAATAACTGCTATTTAGCTTGCTTTTAATTGAGCTGCAACAGGATTGTAGTGACAAAGGCTATTGGAGCAGCAGAGTATATCTTGAGCTAACTCAGRCTGTCACTAGCTGCTTCTCTACAACTCTTCATTTTCCTCTTTTCTATATTAGACATTTTTATGAAGAGATCAGTTAAAAGAAAAGTTATGCATGTTTCAAAATGCTTAATATACTCAGTTGAAAAAAGCTATCACATAGTACAATTTTTACTTGAAAGACTTTATTTGTACAGGTGTTGACATGGTCTTGGAAATTTGCTGCTTGTGCACCCTTTGGTTTTAGTGCCTTTCTGCACATTTGTCTTAAGGAACTGCAGGAGTATTTTTAATTACTTCAGCTGTGGGAGCAAATGTGAGTAGCTGCCCTGGACTTGTGAAATACCAGAGGTGGATTTTCTTCTCTAARATTGATAGATAATGGGGTGTTTTGATGGCTTTACTTGAGTTGCACAATTTATCAATTCCAGTTTGGAGGTTATTTTGTGACATGGGTAACTGGCACAAACATCATGTAGGGAAATGGCCTTCGGTTTATATAATAGGAAAGACCTTTTGGACAGCAGTGTCTGTTCATGGAGTGGTTTGGATTGGAAGAGACATTAAATATCACCCAGTTTCAACCCCGCCACCATGGGCAGGGAACCTCCCACTAAATCAGGTTCCTCAGGACTCCATCCAGCCCGACCWTAAACACTTCCAGGGATGGGGTATCCACCACTTCCCTGGGCACTCATGACTTCTCTTGACCTAAGTGAATTAAAAAATGTTCATTTTGGAAGTTTCACTCTAAATCATTATATGAAAACAAGACCATTTACACTAATGACACGGGGACTACCTCAGTTCAGTCACCTAAGCTACAAGATTCCAGTTTTTTCCAGATACAGCCCTACCTGAATACTGCCATAAATCACTTGTTGGCCTCATGTCATTCTTCTAATAACTCCTTGTGACCCTACTTTGGGAAAGGATGATTTGTGTATTTCTTTTCCTAGCTTTTCCCAAATCCAAGTTAAAGATCAACTAGTTGGCTCTCATCTCACTTCTGGTATATATGTAGCATATTACTTGTAGTATAAAGGGAACAAATRCAAGTTAAACAAAAAAGAAATTTTAATTTTATTAATAAATATTGCATGCTCAGAGAACCTTAAAATGCCAAGAAATTTCCATTTTAACTATAGTAACCTACTGAACAGCAAAATAAAACAGAATAATCTTTTTTTAATACAACTTCTGTAAATGTAATTAAAAGTGGTTTAAAACTAGTTCATAATRAAAAGTTATACAGAAACTAACAATGAGAATATAATGATTTTTTTTAATATTTTGCTCAGACTTCACACAAAAATATAATATGAAGGTTACTACCCATAAACACCTCACATATTAAGTGTTTCCAGGCAATGARCAAATTATGTTAAATGGCTATATCTCCTACATATGGAAAAGGCAGATTCTCTTAATTTAAAAAAAATGAACTGTACATGTTTGATTGTACTTGTGTATGTATAATAAAAGACTAGTAAATCAGCATTCTAGCTGAGGCCAGCATGATTGGTACAGGATAATAATTAAATGTCTGGGTTCACTTCTGCCCTGACATACAGAAGATTATAATTTACAAAGCAGTGTATGAATTGTGTGCAGCTAGCTGATGTTACAGACCTCTGTATCTGAGATTAAATGTATGTTAAAACATTTTTAAAGAGCTTAACTGTCACAAATTTGATTGAATTAGAAATTGATTGTTCTATATAACAGAAATATGTCACTACAGATGGGATCTTTCCTGTCTTTCATGTATGCGGACATTTATAAAAACCTGGAATTCCTTATTTTAAAAAGGGAAGTTTTCCACCTATTTTCACTAAAGTGATGCTGCAGAGCTTCAATTTTAGGCTTTTGATTGGCTAATAAACCTTATTCTTTAGCCTCCATGGTACCCAGGGTACTCCCCGTCTTCATCCTCTGTGGACATGCAAAACTAACCCAGGTGGAAGGAGAGAGAAATAAAGTACTGTCATATTTAAGTGGTAAGAAATTATCTGGTAAGATGTGTATTATTTATTGACAATCTGGCCTTTTAACAAAGAAAAATCGGCCTATGCTTAGGTTGCCACTGCGACAGCCGAAACAGCTGATACTTTAATGAACAACATACTGAGGGCCATCCAGGACATAAGGCAAATTAAGCAGGTTACAAACTGCACATCTTCTGTTTAGGTATAGGAGATCTCCCCAGCTCTGACAATTAGCTCCACTGATCAGGCAAGCAGACAGACAGAAACAGAAGGAGCCCATTTGTATCAATTTGAGGAACAGAACTAGTAATGAAGTGAAATATCTGTAGCAGGTAGTTTCACCTCCGCTTTGGAACAGATATTTCYAACTGCTGGTTTCAGCTTTGCAATAGCAAATAAATAAATAAATAGGAGCTGCTTAACAAAAGCTTATTTTCRGTTGTTTACAAATTGAGAGCAAATGAATAATAATACTTCTAACCTAAAAGGTTTTTTTAAAAGGATAAAACATTTTCTGGACATACAAGCAAATATGAATCTTGGTAACCTGACAGCTTTGTTTAAACGTTGAATTTGAGTTTCCTTTCATGAAAATCTTTTCAAAGTACAGCAATTCAGCTGTGAAAACCTGAATACATTAATGATGACAAAGAACCTCTGGAATGAGCCAACATTTGTTTTTGTTCTTTTACAACGTTTCCTGATGAATTGCACATACAAAAGTGTTGGAGGTTATTTTAATTTTTCTTTTCTTACTTTGATAATAAATGTCTCTACTGTTTACCTTTTTGGTGAAGGTACCTTATTATTACTAATCAGCTTTAATTATTTATAGMAAAATGACTGTAAAAGATGTTTCTTTGATGTCGAAAAAGTCAGGGACCTGATCCTGACCCTATTAAAATTAATGGCTAGGTTCCCATTGGCTGCAAARGTAACAAGCCTGAGTGCCCTTATTGTCTAAGCAAAGCAGTCATTTAGTCCAGGGTACTGGATTGTGGAGTTGGAGTTCCTGTTTTGGGAGTGTTCAGATTCCAAGCATTTGGTGTCAAAATTTGGCCATGCAAAGGCAGAATGCGTTTAACTGATTCTTAAAGTCAGTCCCAGTCTTCCTTTCACTCTTGAAATACACAATAATTTTTAAAAGGTTAAATACACAGGATAATAATGCCTTTCTCTCTGGACATGACTGCTGAAGTGGGGGAAGTGAGAGAAATGTGAATAGCCTTTCTACTTTTGTCTATCTTTTTTCACTATAAAAAAAAACAGCAAACCAGCTCAAATCTAAGCAATACTGGATAAGGACATCATGTTTCACAGACATGTATGCCAGCTTGCGTTTAAATCTCRTTTTGTTTAAGTGAACTATCAGTGGGTTTTGTTTCTGACTATTTTAAGCTTCAGATTTATATGGATGTACATAGACACAATCTATGACAAGACTGAAGGCTTCTGTCAGTTCTAGAATATCTTTTAGTCTTCCTAAGTATCCTCGTTCAGTTTTTCYACCATGTTACATGTTWAGTTTGGTACATGTGACTATMMCATTTCAACYACAGTACAAATGACACAAAAKGATACAGCAAATGGGATTTATTTTCACTATTTGTGACAATCACCCAAGCTTATGATGGAATTTGTGCTCCTTGGCTTGATCTGTTGAAAAGGGAAGTGGGACTTGGGATGTTTGTTTTGCACCTATGCACTTACCTCATCCTTTTAGAAGGTGTCATATAGAAAAGAATTAATGAAATTGATTCTCATAAGTGCCATGGGAAGAATAGCCAGATTATATGTTCTCATACAAAAAGAAATTTGAAGGTGGTGAAATGATAATGGCTCGTTTATACAAGAGTTCTGATCTGGGCCAGGAAATTGATCCTCATCTTTCAAGGTGCAGGACACTGCCTCAGGATGATGCCATCCTTCAGCTCTTTCTTTCAGCCAGTTTTTGTGAGGCGGGTAACTAATTAACTAAAAAAAGTGCAACTTTGGTATGGAACATACACCCACAACTTTTTTATGTTTTGTATACAAACTTAAATAAGCATATATCATCTTAGAAATTTCATCTAAAAGTATTTGTGCTCATGGAAGTGAAAAGTATTTCAGGAGATGCAGATCATTGTCACCTTTTCAGTATTTTGAGTATTTAAATGAAATTAAAATRTTTTTAATAGTTAAACTATTCCCAAAACTTTGGTAAATGGTGTCTCAGTACAGATACATGAGGCTGTCACTATTAAAACATGATTTGGCTACAGGTTTAAGGAATACTACTCCACTTTAATGAACTAATTGTCAAAGTTGATTTGTTTATACTTAYTTATTTCACAGTTTTTTATCTTAGCCTCGCTAGGTCCTGTCTTAAGAAGAGGGAAAATATTTCTCTCACGAGAGTTTTTCAAAGTAAGCACTACAGTGGTGTGGTTTGCTTGACATGGTGGTGTTCAGTCAAAGGCTGGGCTCYGTGRTCTTGGAGGTCWYTTACACCTTTAGTGATAAATTCTAAATACCTTATTTCTGTACAAACAGCTGGCAGTTAAATCTTTTACTTGGATATTAAAGTGATAAACAATAATACATGAACTCTGGGAGAGGAAGACTGTGCTCAAATTTTTGAACAAATCCCATCCAGTTTAGTTCAGCTGGGACCATACAACCAAAATATTGGCACCTAGCCTGTGTGATAAATTTCTCCACTAAAATTTTGATATCCCATTACAAATTATTATTCTTGATCTTCCTAGAAGTTAAAAGGCACAAACTTTATCCAGATAAAGCTTTTATGGTGGTGATAATTCTTTTCTTCTAAGAAATTGGATTTGTAATGGAATCAATGATTTAACCTTAGGAAAAATGAACTGTRTCGTGTTTCAGTACTAAGTGCAATTGAAGGGATAGATCGTGTAATACGTGTGAAAATATGTTTGCAATGGTGTGGTAATGTTTGGAGTTCCATTATAATGGGGTATATCTTTTATATGTTATTTGTAATTTTGGAAGATACCATTGTTGGTTTTGTTTCTTACAATTTGAAATAATTAAAGGGTGGAGCAATGAAACATAAATCTGTCTATTATTGGGCATTTCTACTTTGCACACAGATGAATTCTCATCAAATTTGATTTGCTGACTGGTGGCCAGAACAGATGTTATCTTAATGGAGGAGAGAAGCATATGGAGCCACAGGGCCACCTCCAAATTTCTGTGACCCAATATTGGTTCATTGTTTATTGAAATATGAAAGAAAATACTTCTTTGCAAAAGAGTATAAAGCTCCATTCTGAATTATTACAGTTAGGTCACCACTAAATTATTTATTATCTCAGTGAGATAAAGATTTTGTTGCCAGAAAAAGAGTGGCATCAATTGTTGCTATTCTAAAAAACAAGGAAAAAAATTTAAAAGTACTCCAGGCAGATGARCTTGTGTCTTTTGCTTATTTGAATTTGAAAGAAAGAAGAGCTTTAAATTAGAGCTTATACTGTGGAAAATTCTAGCTCCATTTTGGGGTTCTTGTGACAATAACTAGTGAAAAATTCTGTTTGAAAAGTTATGGAATTGACATTTTTCTGCAGAATTAAATTTAACRTATTTTATACATTTGTATTTATGATGAACATAAAACAGTTTTAGCTGTGGCATTTGCACGAACTAAAGTTGTATGCTTGTAACTGTGCCATTAGAATACCTACTTGTTCAAGTGAGAAGCTGGTTTGTAATATATGCCTGTAAGAAGCAAACTTCTGATTTGTAAAAATACCATGTAAACACAGGATTAAATGCTCCTTTTCACTTTWWAAAAAAAAAGCATATAAAGCCTGTATTAAATGGCCCTTGGCGCTTTCTCATACATTTAATTTTTACAGGAAAAATATATTTTATTTTTGTAAAAGYGACTATATAAAAAATGAAAACCACTGATTTAATTCTGGATATGAAAAATATCCTGAGGATTTTTTGTCTTGGAATTAATGTTATATTTATGATACTTCAAGTCCTCTAGATATTACAAATTTAGGAAGATACTTGCAGGTTTTCTTTGATTTCAAAGACACTTACTCATATCTGTCATATTCAGTTTGAGATTCTTATGGAAAAATGAGCCTGCATTTTGGATTTGCATTACTTAGCTAAAGATAGTTTTATTTTTCTGTGTATTACTCTGTTGCTTGCTAAAACTGTAGCTTAGAGCAGCAACTTAGAAACTTCTGAAYACACTTAACTGATAATAATTGCATGAAAACAATACTGAACACTAAGATAGGAAGTGGGGACATGCAAAAATCATGTAGTAAATTATGTAGTAAATTACAGTGGTAATTTTCTACTAACCTAATATAAGGAGCAACTTAGACTGGATCCTACAGCATGAATYCTTACTATAATAGCACCAAGTCTTTGCTGCAAGACAATAAAAATGAACAGTTACTTTTTGATTACTTCATGCTATAATCAAGTTAAGGGAAAAAGGCAGGATTATTGAGAAATGTTATTAATTGCTTTGCATAAGGTAATTTAAGCCTTTGAAGATTGTATTAAGTGTTGGAAGATGAGGATGGATCTTTGTGAAAGGAGCAGAATTGTAGAAGTACCATGTTCAGTCACCTGCAATCACCATTTCTGGCTTTTTCTAGAAATAACCATCAATGGCACAATCCCAGCTCCTGCAATGAAGTTTGTGCACATCAGAGTTATTCCCTCTTTAGGTTTTTAGTTTGACCATCAAGTGATGGTCTGTTTATAAATTGATAGCACTTTGCATTTCAATCATGAGTCAGTCTGGGGACTTTTACCTCACTTCAGTAGTCATTTATCAGTTGCTCCGAAGTCTCTATACAATTTCAGTTTTGATGAAGTTAAGGCAAAGAACCATTTGAAGGCTTTGAGTTGAATCTGATTGTTTTTCTTTTGCAAACCAGTGCTCCTAAGGCCTGTCTTGTGGCTGGTTAAAACAAAATAAAAACATCTATAAAAGGTCCCACTCTGAGGCATGCATACTAATTTCAGGCAAAAATTCTTTTCATTTGGTGTTTACGAATTACACTTTTAAAACTTTGCCTAGAGGTAGGGAGGAGTGTTTCAAAAATCAGATGCTAAAGTAAAATGGCTATAAAAACATGTAATCCTCCATTTTACTGTATTTCTTCTTCTGAATAAGTAATGCTCTAATAAAAATTAAAGAGCAAGTTGCATTTCGAAGATCAGGTCATCGTAATTCATTGACATTAGGCCACATAACTGAATAATGTCTTACTTCAGTGAAATACATCAAATGAGATCAACAATTATGACTCATAAACATGCCTCGCAGGCATAAAACAGCAGGGAATTAGCATGTGAGGCTGATAAATATGCATGTAAATAAGCTCCCAAAGGAATAACATGGGTTTGATTGATAGGTTTAGAATTGGAACATATGTAAACCCCTTTATTCCTCATTCTGGTGTAGCTAAGTAAAGATGCGTTTTACTTGTTAAAAGTTTCAATAACTTTGTAAATCTTAATGCCACATCTGCTTTTGTGTGTGCAGGCACGTGTGAGTRTCACTTGAGAGATTGATTGAATTGTCTACAGGGTAGATGCCCTCGCACCAAGACAGTCGTGTTTGCGTATGGAGATCGGAGCGGTTGTGTGTGTGCGTGCACATGTGTACGTGTGTTTGGGCAYTGCATGCTAAGGAGTGTTGAGCTAAAGATTATTTTGGGGGATGTTTTGATCACAATTKACAGATTTTAAAGTTTGGTTCTCAAATGGAAAACTTGAGTTGTGAGTTTTGGTWTCGGCACCAGTATATTTATTTTTGYGAATACATTCTGCATTGAAGGTAATTACTATTTATATTACAGAAAGTCCCACAAGTGCTACTACATTTAAGAGTYTGGCAGTGATTCTTTATAAACTTCCATTTTTTTTGGCATCTTACAGCTTGAGCTCTTATCTACAACTTCAAAGTACCTATCACAGCAGTATCTCTGTGTTGATCAGCACAAGTGTTTATGCTGCGCAGAGATTTACATCCCTATTGTTAGAAAAGTATAACATACATCGTGTTTATAAAACATTAATACTTTGCTTTGCCAAATACAGACCAATTGGTTGCCATTGTCATGTGGCCTGGTGTACATCTGCTTTATTACCATTCCCTGCTATTAGGCAATAAAAACTTTTCCAACTGATGCACACTTACTGATGTTGCATCAAGCTGTAATTATGCTAAAGTGGTCTTAGACCAGTGGCAGGCAAGACACAAAAAATGTTTTCAATAGTTTGGAGTGTGTATTGACTGTATATTTTAGTTTTGGGTGGTTTATAGCTAAAATAGTCATTCTGAGAAATTGGAGATGGGGGCTCATATCCCCGTTGTTCGCATGTGAAAACCCCAATTCTGTCATACTTACCTTTTGCTTAGAGATACCTTTCTGTGGAGATAAAGCTTCAGCAAAACTACTTCCTTCTGTTCAGATTTATGGGGTAGCAGAGAATATATTTTCCAGTTAAGATCAGTAAATTCAGGAGCTACCGCTTAGTTCTGAGAGCCGTCTCTTTTTGCTGCTGAAAAATAAATAAACTTGTAGCACTTAGAGACATCGCTTCAAATCTCACGTGGCTTCTCATGCAGCAATTTATAGCTACCTTGTATRATTTGTATAGAAATGTTAAGTTGATCCCTGCATCAACTGCTTAACCCAGAATGTAACAGCCTGTGACACCAAGAAAAAGCAAACCCTGTGTACAGACTAGGGGAGGGGATTTTTCATAACAGAGCTGAATAAGCATATTGCTATCAGGAACTCTGATGGGCCATGCTTGTAGCTGCATAGCACTGTCCTTTTTCACAGAGGATGCCTAGATATCTCTTGAGCCAACAGAAATAGAAAATAAACCACTTTTTTTTTTTTTTTTTCCCCTAACAATGTGCCTTTTTTTTTACACTCAGGGCCATGACAGGCTGTCACTCAGTTTTAACTCCACACAAGAAATGTCCTTGAATGGTTCAAGATAAGCCAGAAAATTGTTGTTAAGTATTTTTTTTCGTTCACCTTTAGAATTTTCCACATTTTCTCCAACATGTGTGAAGCCACTGGGAAATATGGTTAAATGAGTTAAGCAGACATCACCCATCTGTGCATCTCGGGGAAAATAAAAACAGTGCTGTCCCTCCGAGAGCTTTCTTGGTACATAACCAAAATCGGAAGAACAACCACATTCTAAAGCTAAACCTAGGCAAGGCTGTGGCAGGGAAAAAAAAGGGAGGAGCACTTTGAAGGAACTGCTTCTTCTGGCTTACCCCAGTCTCACAGGAGCATGGCCTTTGCAGAATGTTAGGTGGTCCTAACACCTGTGCTCCTCCCAAATGCCTGAAGGCTACTGGGCAGTCATAAAAACATCACTGTGCATCATATTTGCTACAGACAGTGTTAAAAACCTGGCATTCAGCCTCAGCTCTGAGTTTCAGTCCACGAACCAAAACAATCACGTTACAACCTCTCCCTTGTTTTTATAAATGTTTTATAATTTGAGGTAGAAGGCATCACAAGAACCCGACTTTTGCTCAAGTCTTGATTTACCCTTTAATATTGTTCGCTGCACCTCTTTCTACTTCTCAAATGATCTGTAATTTGTATCTCTCAAACAGTTCCCACTTGGATTTCTCATGCACTGAAAAGTCAGATGCCTGACATTACTGTGTGAAGTTAAGTGCTTGGGGTTAATGAGTGGCATTAAATTTTATGAGGTCATGTCCAGTAGATGTTAAAAGAAGCTTAAGGGAACTTTATCACTGATAGAAATTAACAGTTGGCACAAAAGAATGCCTGAGGGAGTTYAGTTCTAAGCAAAAATAAAATTGGTGGTATAAAAACTAAAATATAGAGTGATTGTGATTAATGTAAACATTTTTGTTAGGTAATTGGTTACTTGTTGCAGTAAAAGAAATGAGACCTCACAGTTTGAATGAATATTATTGTATTTAGAAAGCAATTAATGTTTCTAGTTAAATAAAAAAAATCTACATCACCTACAATATTTATATTCTTTCAGTAAACATATAACCTTTGGGGCTATATTTATCAAATAGTCARGCCTCCACTTATTTACATTAGTTTTTTCTTTGGGCAAAATATGTTTTCCCTAGTGGAGTATGTTATTTTGTTTCATTAAACCTTTATTTCTACTCATAYGCATTGCTTATATTACAGACCAAATGAGTAAATTCTGTGTACTTAAGTCATCTAAGGTTTGTGTTTTTGGGTGACTGATGGATGGCATGAAAATTCTGTTTCAAAAAGAAAATGGCTACATTAACTTATGGATAGATTTGTTTTGCATAATTATGTGGGGAACCATTCAGTAATTACACCAGTATTCACATGCTGTAATTTTCGTCATCTTTATTCACTGTCATTCCAATGGGAGGAAACAGAAGCCTTGTTCAGACGTAGATATTCTTTCTTGCTCTGTCTTACAACCTGCAGTCACAGCACAGAGTGCTTTATCAAATAATGCCTSTACTTGAGAAAGACAGCTATTGTCTTGAATTTCACTCCCATGGTATGCATGRAAATTCAGCACCTACTTCAGTGTCTCTAACACCTCTGGATTTGCCTGAATGACCTGGTGCAGACCCGTTCCTTTCGTGTCACTTGAGCTCTGTGCCATCTGGGTGCGGTGCTGGGGGAGCAGTGTGAACCCTGCTGAGAATGCAGAGCTCCAGGATGGAAGAGCCAAAGCCTCTGCTTCAGAGCTTTTTCCTCTCTCCAGGCTGACAGAGAGGTACCATGCTTGTCATAAACCAAAATATGGCCATGTCCTGAATTGAGGTGAAACTGAAGGAAGAGGGAAAATATTTTAGAATTTGTAGACCCTCAGGACTGTTCTGTTGCTCTCCAGATGGTTGTTTTTAAGTTTTAATATGAATAGCCTACATGAAATGCCTTTTCACACTTCCCTTAGGTGGCACTTGGTCAAAAATACAAAATCAAAAAGCTGTAGCTCTCTGATGTTGGGTGACATTTTTGAGTTGCACACAGACTGTTTTCTTTTTGGCCAAAAGATACTGGACATTTTTTTGTCTTACAGAACTGAGGTAACTGTTGAGAARAATTGACCACTACTAGATAGTTTTTTCCTATTATTGTATAAATTAAATCATCATGCTTTTGGAAAACTTCAATATAATCATTAGGCACAAGAAAAATCTAGTCATACTTTTCTCATTTGCATTTTAGAAGTCTCATATTTCTTACATCTCCAAGTGCTTTGTACTTGCATCCTTWGCTCCATTCTGAAGTGCCACTGGGGATTGACACTACTCATCCTCCRCACAGGAGGGCAAGGGTGGAGAACAGAAATCTGTCCTGTGATGGATTACATACTTTTTTGCAAAAATGTTTTGTGGGGAGTTTTTCTTTCTCAATATCTACAACAAAGTGATCGTTGTTTGACAAACCACCTTGCACTGTRGTAAATAGGAGTGTTTTGTCATTCTTGCTGTCAATTTGATATATTTTTATATTCTGATGTAGCTGTGGACTTTCATCTCTTCGACATCTAGAGTTTACTGCTAATGCACATATACCTTTGCTCTTCAACTTTTTCCAGATCTGTCATTCACAACATGCATCTGCTTTTGCACCAACAAAGTGCACAGTTGGTACTCTCCAAATTGACTAAAGGTTGATTTACAGCATTTTGATTAAAATCTAGTGTTTTCATTATGCTTTGGCATATTTTGATTTGGCAGCTAAAAAGCTCTAGCTCAGTTCTTCTTTTACACTGTTTGTAACTTGCTTTTTCTTTGGAGAAATTTATAGAAAATGTAGGGTACTGCTCTGTTTCATGTACGCTCAGTTATGGGTCTACTGAACGCACAATGTAGTCCAAGAATTAACAGCCTTAATTAGACAGCCTCAGTGGTAGTCCAAGGSTTTCTGGCTTCATCTTGTAAAACCAACCCAGGCAGCTGTAAGCTCAGTTGTCTCTTCCTGGTGCATGTTCGTTCTGTATAGTTAATTTGATTAGGGTAAGGGCTGTTCCATCAGCAGCAGTAGCACCCTTTAAGTGTTGGGTGTTTGTCTTCAGGTTTTGGGATTTTTCCCCAGATGTCTTGCCAGGTTGCCAGGTACTGGTGCTGCCTAAGGTGAAGGTCACATGATTTTTATTTTTTTTTAAGAGTGTATTTCTGAATTATGCTGCCTCTAGACTCTCCTGCTGTTGAAACAGCACTTAAGTTTTACCCAGATAACTTTAAATGTGTTAGTTACAGAATTAAAAATATGTTTACTGAATAGATGTGAGCAGAATCCTAAGTAATTTAATAGATTATTCATCAATTTATGTTACTATAAATCCAAAGTAGCCTTTTGGACCTACAGATCTGGCTGCTTCCAGCAGTTCTGAGAGGAGTTGCGGGAGTGAAGGAGGAGACTGTGGCTGGAAGGATTTGGCAGAGCTGAGCTGGGGTGACAGGAATGCTGTGGGTGCCCAAGAGCCTCTCCCTGGCCCTGGACATTTTAGAGACTGGTTGCTTCCCACGTTCCTTCTCATAGGACTGTTTTCACCTCTTGCTGTGTGCTTTTAAAGCTGTAGCATTTAAGGAAAKCCCAGGCATTGCCCAGTCTTGCATCTCAGTGACAACTTCCTAACTTGAAGCTTCTCATCTGTTTGCTCTTGCTCGGAGCCAAACCCCCGCAGTTCTGCTGCTGCCTCTCGGGGGTAGTGCCAGCCCTTCCAYTGATGCCAAGTTGCTCCTCTGCCCTTTAGTTTCTCCTGTGCTCGAATTTCTGTGTTTCCATTTATTCTTTTATTCATTTATTTTTCTGAAACTCTTTTTTTTTTGCTTTATGATTGCCTCCTAGCCATAAATGCTGTTTTCTCATTCCAGACAAGCAAGTAGCTAATTACACACATGTCACCACAGTAGCCACATGGATGCTCTCATTTCAGGCTGTCCSTCTTTGCATACATGGGCTGGGCAAAGGAAAGTGGTGTGATTTTCACGCTGTTCCTAAACACATTTGCACTCCAGAAAGAAGGTCCAGGAAAGCACATTTTGCTTTCAGAAGCYTTTCACATCCATCAGCAATGCAGTACGTCATCAGCCTGCTGTAGTAGCATCCTTTGATAAGAAACAGCAAAGAAGCAAAGCAGAATTGCTCCTGCTCTTTTTAACCCCTGATCCTCGCTGTCATGAAATCACCTCCCCAGCTTTAGGAGGTGAGGCTGCATATCACTGCCACGTGGCTGCCTGGCCAAGCTGGCCTTTCTGCTGATAAACCTGTTATTCTCAGTTGCAGATCAGCCAGCTCCTTCTTGAAAGGGCAGCAYTATTTCAATAAAAGAGCACTTAATCCTTTCTTGTTTGTCTTCTACTATCATTTAATCTTGGCAAAACAACAGAATGCTAGAAAACCTCTGATCAATCTTTTTTGTGTTTTTTTTTCCTTAAGCTCAATGGAATATGCATTATTGCTTTTGAATATGATAATCAGACTATACATCCATATRATTTATTATCCCAAACAGAAGGATTGCAACAATCTATAGGGTAGAAATGTGGTTAAAAATAGGATGCAATTGAAGTAAGTTAAAGGACGATAGTAGCCCTCAAACATGTTAAGAGATGGTATGTTTTTCTTACTGGCAGAGTAAATGGTCTCTGGAGACCACCTTTTTATAGTGATTGTGCATGTCTAAGATTAAGCAAAGCTGCATGACCAGTGCTATCTCAGGAGGATGCTGAGTCATTAACTCATGTTTATTGCCTTTTGCCATCTTTAGTTTATCGCAATTTATAGCTCAAAGGCCTTTTAGGCTGTTTATAAGTTAAAATTAGCTAAATTCTTCTGGATGCAAGTATAAGTCACTCAGCATTTGTATATCATCAGGGTGTAAATTCCTAGTAATGATGCCAGGCAGCTTCTAAGATTTTTTTTTCTTTCTGTGCAAGTCTAGTTATGCTGCTTGTCCCTAGTTAAACTGTATTACTCTACCCTCTGTTTTACTAATTTTGCTAATTTTGAAATTTGTATGTAGTTTTGAAAGTTGTGTGTGCTCTTAAAGAATTTACTGAAGTTAGAGTTCATGTTATTTATTAGGTATACAGTTTCCCCTTCAATCAGACTACAGCAAAATGTATCTTATTCTGAAGTCTTTTGATTCACACTTGGTGATGACCTAGGAATTTGTTTAAGTTACGCATGATAAATGATCAGGCAGGCTCTGTAGCTGACACAGGCTCTAGTACTGAGCACGTGAGCAGAAGTGGGCAAAATACACTRTGGACTAAAGACAGGTGCACTGGGAGAAATAACTGGCAAACACTTASAAGAATCTCATTTTACCTTATCCTGTGGATTTTTTTGTTTTACCAGTCTTATTGCTGCTGGTAGCAAATTCAGTCCAGGCATTGCTGGACTAAATGTGTATCGACTTCAGTGGAGGCACATTTGCTTATATAAGCTAGTATTGTGTGGTTCCCACTAAATGGGAAGTCAAGCTATTTTTCCATGTACCTGCATTTTCTGAGTGTTTAAATCACKATTTGCATCACAGTTAAACTTCGCCTTCCCATCTTGCTTACAGAGATYATATTAAAACACATCTGGATGTAAAGTATTTGAGCTTTTGGTAACTTTCAGTCACCTGGGAATTCTTCTGAAGCATTTGTATGAATTAGTTCAGTGCCCTTTGAGTAAAATTTCTTGCTCTGTGTATTATATTGGTTTTAGTTTAGAGTACTGTGTATAGCTCAGTCTATTTTGGTGAATGCAGAGGCTTCAACAGGAAAAGAAATATTATAAATAAGTCCCTTGAATGTACTTATTGTTGAATTTGTTTTAAATTGAGCTGCATGAGACTACATTTCTTAAACACTGATGCTACATTCTAATTTCAGAATCACTCATCTAAACCCTTGTATATCTTTTCCCATCCGCACTTTTTCAYACATACATTTTACATGGGGAACAGTGGCATGTTAATGTACAGACTAACCTAATGACAGGGTTGATGTTTAGATTTGTGAACACTCAGAAGCAGTTTCACTTAAAATGGAAACCCTCTTACTTTCATGTTTCTTGATTTAAACAGAAGTGCATAGACAAAATCGTTTTAAATAGAGATGTTGCCCGAAGAATACACTGAGTTTACTCATATATGCATATACACAKATGCAATTGTGATTTTATAAGCAAAGATCATGGAAGGTGCCACTTGATTTGTCGTAAATCAACAATCCAAAACACAACAGAACTGACTGGGTTTCAGCAACATGCAGTACAAGATATTGTCTCCAGAAGTTTTTATTCCTAAATGCAAACCAATGTATCTGCTTATCATATTCCTGAAAAAGCTTCCAGCAGGGCTAAAACAGGCTTTTATTTTGCACCTTGGTGCCCGTGTTCCTTACCTACTTCCAAATGTGAYCAGCTTTCACTATCACAAGATTAGCATCTCTGTGTGTACCGTGTTTTGTTTTACAATTGTGGTCCTTTAATAATTCAAATAAGCTTAAAGGGAAAAAATATTGTTAGTGCTTAATATATTTTTTCATGTCAATACTAAAGAAKAAACAAAATATTTTAGTCTGTCTAGGACTTTAGTGCTTCAAATGGCAAGTTCATTAGTTCGTCTCACAATTCATTATCTTCATATATCAGTAATTATCATAGTGTMTAGGTCTGTATTTCGTTCGTGGCAAAATATAATCTTTTAGGGCAGAGCTGATAAAACTAAAATGCTATCAGAAATCTGTGCTGCATGCATGCGAAGTGTGCTCCTAATGCTAAACGGGCTTGAAGYGAGGGACGGAGAGCCAGGTTTGCACGTAAAGGACTGCTCACGGAAAAGTTGCATCGCATTTATTTCAGAAAACCGAACTTTCTCTGAGTGAAACCTTCTCCAGCYTCGCAGCCTAATGATTATTTACCAATTCCCAGCAGCAGAAAGCATTCATTGTCAGCGCTGAGCGCGGCTCCGGGCGCGGATCCTTTGGAGCGGTCTCTGCGCGGCCGCGGCCGCCGCTTCCCAAACTCCGCAGCGCCCTCTGTCGGCGCCGAGCGGCAGCGCCGCCTCCCCGCCCGCAGCCCGCGCTCGGAATGCCGAAGCTCTGCGCCGTTTCACTTCTTAAACATCTACTTTATGGAGTAAAATCTCAATTTGCCGTATGTTTTCTGTATTAATTCTCCTTTTATTTTCTTTTTTTTTTCCTCCGTCCGCTGCCGTTTTGGTCTATCGGCGGATCCAAATCGGAAAGCTTCAGTCGTCTTAGGTTTTTTTGTATTTTATTTTGTTTTTCCTTTGCTGCAGAGATCCTGAAGACTTTCCAAACTGCATATTTGGTGCTGTAGAAATACAAATTGTCTGSTCCTTTGAAAACCTTTCAGCTGTCATACTGTTCTCTTCCAAAATAATAGAGGAGCTTGGAATCGCCCATGCTAAAATTAAGAATTTATAACTGTATGGAACAGATGTTTTCATAAACATTTGCTATAATTAATTTCAACTAGGGGATTGAAGGAACAAAGCAGTTTTTCCCTCTTCAAAACTTTATTGCCTTTTCCCCATACAGCGAACTCAGAAATCTTTGCTTTAATATTGTTAATGAAACAAATTTACTCCTCTGTTTGGTTTTCATTGTGAAAAAGGAAAGCTTAATTTGAACAAGATACCGGTCTTTGAAACAACGGAGAAATACCCTGAATTTCAAATATCGCATATAAAGGCTTAAGATACAGAGCATAAGTGTTTAGGTGCTCATTTATGAGACCACAGCTCTGTAGTGACAATTGTGAGATGCCTCTGTGTTAGAATAAATTTTATCCAGATCAGTCTGATGCATCTCTATCCGTGGAGCGAACAGTACAAAGGAATTTTATGTTTGAAGAGTTGTGAACCTTGGTGTTAGAAAAAGCAAAGAAATCTCGTGGCATTATATATAGTTTTAATGCACAGTAAAATGCTTATTGTATGTTGATTACCCCTTTATACTCACAATAAAGGTCTGCAATCTGTTAAGCAATTTTTTTTTGTTGTTTGCATAATATGAGGAACACATTTTGACTAAAATTATTCTTCCATATTTGTATTGTCACTATTTTTGGGGGGATATTGTTTGGAATATATATAGTTTAGGGCCAGCATTTTGATATTACTGTGAAGAAGAAAAAATATCCATGCATTATTGCTCTGTTTTTACTAGTTTCTATATATTATATCAATATCATTTGACAAAAAAATAAATGTTTAAAGTTTTAAAAAAAAGAACAGCTTAATTGTTTTACACCTGAAAGAGCCAATGCAGCTGCAAGGATTTTTTTGAGCAAACTAGAATTCCTGACTGATCTGTCATCTATAAAGTGTGCAAAGAAAAATAGGTAGCTGTCATTAAAATTACATTTCAGCTTTCAATAACCATTTAATGAGTAGCATAATTATATAAGTATGGTACCTCAAGTACTTCACTCAATAATTAAAAATAATCTCATCTTTAAAGTGAAAGCGCTGTAATTATTATTTGACTTAACCAGGACCACTGTTGTGATCTCCAGTGGCACCTCAGATTGTTCAAAGTGGTTTTGAAAGTATAAATTAAAATTGGATAAATCATTAAATTATTAAGCTTTAAATATGCTGAAAATTAATATAGCATGGAATTTTGAAGTCATGTTATAAGAATTGACAACCTTAGACTGCAAGCATAGATTTGTGTTAAAATTTTACTTGTCTCTAATCATAAAACACTGCATTAATGATTGAGTGTTTATATCAGCCTGAATTTTTCACAACTGTTAAATAAATTTAGTGTTTTAACAACATTTTAACCTTTGATTAGAATACAAAGAAAAACATTAAGCAGAGTGCAAGCAGGTCAGCAGAGGCATTACGGTACTTGTAAGCAGGAAAATGCACAGTTTGGTTACCTAAGTAGGATCAGTTTTATCACAAATTCCTAAACCACCAGCCATAAAACCCTTTTATAGCTGACACAAGACTGGTAAATTGGTTTGCACCGTGTAAATACACGTGTGCCCACATAYAGACATGCATGTGTGCGTGTATAGGTGCATACAGAAATATTTATATATGTAAAGACAATTCCTCGGTATCAAAGTCCATTTCCAAAAGGAAAAACAAATAGAGTTTGATTTTTTTTTTTAATTAGGAGTGCAGCCATCGAGCAAGGCCATGTCACTCAAGCTTCTTGTCTTCATGRACTTGCAGCTGTTTATGACAGCATCCCTCCCCTTCTCCATAAGAAGTTCAGCGCTGAATTTCTACATCTCACAGGAAATAGCTGTTTTCAAGATGTAATAAGAGATGAGGGAGAAATGTCTGATCCCTGCATCATTCTTCACATGTKTTTTTACTCTTGCTGAGCACGTGCTAAAGCTCAGTGTTCATTGTGCCTGGAGCGTACCCAGAGTGTCTTCCCACCTGTGAATTGGGGCTTTGAAATGCTGTCCAGTTTCTTCTTATTACCTGAAGTGGAAACTGTGCTCTGCACCTTGAAAACKCTTTTCTGTGAGAAAATACCCTATTGGTTGAGTCACATCCCTGGAGGTATTTAAGAAACACCTGGCATTTTTAAAGATGTGGCACCTGGGGACATGGTTTGATGCTGATCTTGGCAGTGCTGGGTTAATSGTTGGRCTSAATGATCTTACAAGTCTTTTTCAACCTAARTAGTTCTGTGATTCCATCAGTATAACAGGCTGTTAAAAAGCAAAAGTACAAAAAATAGTGTGCAAGGTTCAATCTGGCTTCTCCTTGTTGCAAKTTTTACACATAGTTTTCAGATAATCTTCGGGAAGTGTATTTGTCATCTTCCATGTTCTGGGTTTTCCCATTTTATGCAATGCCTATAATCTCAAATATGTTCTTGACAAGAAAACAAGAACTGCAAGTGACAAGCCCGTGTGTTCTGGGTGAATCTAGTACCCTGGCAAKTGTACAGTTTGCAAATCCTTCGCCATGCATCTCAGAAATCTAAAGAAGCCAGCATTTGGAATGTTCTTTCTTAATTAGTTAGCAAAAGTGTCAATTTTGAGTTACAGAACTTCTCTTGTGACAGCCTCCAGCCGTGTCCAATAGTGTCATGTCCCAGCTACCCAAGTTCCAGTTCCCTTTAGCCCTTGGTCTCTGTGCACAAGAACAGACTTTGCTCAAATGGGGCAATTTCGGGAGAAAGTTTTCRTTCCCAGGAGAGGGAGTTGCTGCAGTTACAGAAGCAGCAATCCAAGTAATTTTCAGTCCCTTTGGAAGGATGCAGCCTTATTTTATTATTGTATTAAAGCCGGTAACTGCTCTAGTGCTGAAAGCCATACTTACTTTGATACAGATGCTTGTAACAGTATCACTCTTTCCTCTGAAAGTGTGACAGGGTTTRTTTTACCTTTTTTTCCACCTAGCTCGTGCATTTCAAGTCAGGAAAGCTTTTTCCAAGGTGCATGGCAGGGTTAGTAGAGCATCCTCTGTTTCTTCAGTAAAGCCCTTCTTCCCATAATTGAGTTTAAGAAACTAAAGATTAGGGAAATACTGAATCAATTTTTTTGAGGGGATCACAATTTTTGCTGCTAGCATCATGAATCTTATATTCCTAACTGTTCAGTATACATCCCAATTTTACCAGAAATCTGGCTTATTATCAGAGAAGAAGATAGAAGTAATATATTGTTCTACTGAGAGTTCACCATATCTTTCAGGAGGAGTAASTGGAACTTTACTGAGGAGAGGTGATCCAGGGCATGGATTCCCACAGCTTAATGTCATTAGTTAGTGAAGCAGTGGTCTCATTTGTCCTCTATATTGCTAACTATGGAAACTTAATAGGATTTGTTAAAAAGCCTTTTGGATAAAACCAGGTAAAATGTAGGGAGCCTTCTGTTAAGAAAATGAATACTTTGCTCTTTGCTTTATGATTTTTATCACTTTCAATGAAAGACATCTTAATCATCTTTCAAGATGTCATAACAGACAAACCCATCTTAAAGAGGATGGAGCAAGGGAGCAGTCACAGAAGGGTCGGTTCCACTAAATCCTGGCTTTGAGAGCTGAATACACCTAGCCCTATYCAATTTTGGTAGCTGCTGCTAATGGTATGATGAAGCAGCAAAAGCAGCTCACAAAAAAAGCAGAGAGTAACTTGTATGATTATGAGATTTATTAACAATGAGTATACAATTAAGAATGATAAAGTATTTTGGTGATCATTTAAACAAAAGGAAATTATTGTCTTCAGAATAAAGCAAGCTAAATTTAAGAGTAGTTTGTGAAGAACAGCTCAGTGGATGTAACAGACCCAKGATCCCACCAACTGTGGGGATCCTGGTGAAATAACTATTATCCTTGTTTTCTTTGCAAAGTCCTGTTCACTCCTCAAGCAGAACAATTGGTTTTCTTGAAAAATTATAAAGTCCATGGATTTTTTAAGATAGTCTTAAAGTTCATTCTTCAAAAAAGGGGAAGATTATGTTACCATTATTGAAAGGGTTTTCCAGCATATCAACTTACCATTGTGAATGAGTTTTCTTTTTCAATCTGACTATTCTGGTAGGTGAATGCTTAGGAGTTTTTAAAGTATAAATAAAGTGCAGTAGTGCATACAGGACCCATTTTAATGTGCTGTGCCCCTGTAGCAGTTGCCCAGTATCACTGCACCTGGCCATATGGCTTTAACAGAGACTGAACATAGTTCAGTCATTTCTCTGAATGCTCAGGATCAGATGTGGAGATGGGTAATATATGAAAAATCGTATTACTGAAAATTGTCCCAATATGGGAGACTATTTTACAAGATGTGAGAAAAAAAAAATGAACAGATGGTTATTAATAACAGGAGGGTCGACTCCTGGATGAAATATCTGGTGTTGTTAATTTAGTTAAATTTAGTAAACAAAAAGCAGATTGATTAAGTAGGATTTCCATTTTCAAAATAAATTGAGAGAGCTAATTAGTGAAATCAACTGGACTGAGTGATTTTAGACYAAGATGTAGTAGAGGTTTGGGATTTATTTTAGACAAAGGTGCAAAAGTTAATAAAAAACCCTGCATTCCAAATTAGATGAGAAAAGAAACCCTTGGAAGTTCTATGTGGAAGTGAATGATTGAATGTTTTTCTGAGGAATGTCTGAAATAAGCAAAGATCCTCAAAGAAACAGAAAATCAACTTGCTTTGCAAAGAAGGCCACATCCTGGGTATCAGAAAGTAWGGGGTTATAGCAACAATCAGCAAAAGTTAAGTTTAATTAGATCATAAGAAGGGAATTGAAATAAACAAGAAAATATTACTTAACTATGTAAAGAAGCTTTCTAGAGAAGAAAACTTAGAACCATTCTACAGTGTGAATGGACAAATKATACTAAAAGTAATCCAGGTATGGTCTGAAAAGGAAAATATTTAATTTTCAGTAAAAATAGAATTCCAGACAAAGGCCTGAAAAAGAATCAATAAAATAGATGGGAGTGTTGGGTAGATACTGTGAATTAACAGAGCTAATAAAGATTGAAGCATCTGACTTGCAGAGTAAATGTCTTTCAAGMATACTGACAAATGCTGCTGCATGGAACAATTTTTTAGCATTTGAATTCATGGCTAATGAGTGGAAATAGAGTACCTGTACTTAGATTAACAGGGGAAAGAAAAGTGGTAGCAAAGCACCTGCATGGGCTCTGTCTGTGCAGAGGTTTAGAAAAGTCTTCAAGAGCGAAGAGAGAAAAACAAAGCAAATGGCATAACTTTTATTGCTTTGTTTTTTGTTAAATGGGAGACTGTGGCCAGCTAACCTGCTTGCTTTATAAAATATATGTTCAGGAAATACATTAAGTCTGTCTGGACCTCAGTAAACCATCTGATATAGTGCCACAGGAGATGTTGTGAAATAGAAAGGATGGAGATTAGTGAAGTATAGTAATTTTAGAATGAATAGAGAAATGCAAATTTTAATGACAGAATTACTATTAGTGAAGCTTGGGGTTGAACCAGGCAATACTTCCTTTGTTGTCTTGCCATAGAATGAGAGTTGATAAACTTTTATAAAGTAAAATTATTAGAAGGTAATATCTAGTGCAAGCACAAATAGAGTGTTCACATAGGGCTGGTCCTTTCTGAAGAGAAGAGGACTACAAACAGCATGAAACTGTATGAAAGGCAGTATTGCACCAGCAAGAATTTTTAGTGTAAACTGCAAACTTCTTTTTGTAAATAAAAAATGGAGAGGTTAAGGATGGCTGTGAAACTGCAAGATGGAGTGGTGCAACTGTCGGCTGTGTYGAGCAAGGTTTGTTTGATAGAGTAGAAAAACACTGTCCAAATAATCAAGTGTCTAAACTTAGTATGCTGTCTACAGCTCCTGTCCCTTCTCTTCTGAGTGTAAGAAGGACTAAGTTAGATAAAACAGGGAATAAGGAGTCTCATGTAGGAAAAAAAAAAGACTGAAAGGACTTGATTTCGGTCAGCAGAGCAGAGAGCAGAGGTGTGCAGTGCTGTCTGTGAATTAACTAAGGAGGCACACAGGGGCATAGAATAATTATCATGCTAAATGACAGGTTGGGCAAGAATAAACACTATAAAACAGGACAAGAGTAGATGTGCTTTGAAAAATACATGATTCCTGGCTTTTAGCAGCCTTTCAATAGAAGTAGTTACAGGGAGGAAAATTTCCTTGTAATCCTTGATTTCTAGTAACATTGCTGTTCTATGTATCATCAGTCCACAGGATGTAAAATAAGATGTGTGGCAAATGTCTTAATAGGTACTTTCAGAGAAGCTTTGAACTTGTGCTATGGCAAAAAAACACCCTGGTAACCCACAGTCAACTCAGTATTTTTCACAAGGCAGATGAACTTCTACATTTTTTTACTTAATGTTAGTAAAATCACGCTCATCTACTTACATGGTACACTTACGTTACATTATACTAGTTAAATTGTGTTTAATAATTTGAGAAGGGCCTTGATCAAAACTATAAGAGAAATTAAGTATCAGACTTTCAGAACATTCAGACTCCAGCTTGAACACAGAGGCTAGTTAAGATACCCGTAAGAATTTGAAGAGGTACAGTTGAGATTTATCTTTGTAAGTTTTAGGTAAGTTTTGTTGTAACTAAGGTTACCATATGTGGTAAAATCAGTTGCAGTTGTCATTGATATTGTGAGTTGTCATWGATATTTGTTATCAGAGTTTATCTTACAACAAAAGTGTTTTCTCTTGTTTTTGTTAGGAGGATCAAATGAAAATGGAAGCACACCACACAGCTCAGATTCAGATGGAACTTTTATTTCTTACAGGTTGGTAATTTTTTTTCTTTATTACCTTATTTTAGAAGGTTGATTATAATAAGCAGCATAATCTATTTAAAGCAAAAGAATAGGTCCTATGCTTTAAGAGGATTGTGCAATCTAAATTGAAACAGTGGACTAAAGAACATGAAGGATTTAATTAAGGAATGATCTGAAAATTTGTTTTCTGGATTACTGTTTTTTTAGAAAGTTGTTTGAAATGCTGAACTAATAAAAGTACAAGATACTGGTAAACCTAAACATTTTTAAGGTTGTTTTTTGTGGGTTTTTTTCCTCCAAAGTATGCAATAAATTCAAAKTCTCATCTAAACTCATAGCAACTAGGCTAAATGTTGAACCATTCATCTCACCACTGATCACCTTTCTGATCCTCTCCAAAGTAACTGTATTTATGGACCACATGGAACTCTATTTCCTCATTATTTCATGTCAAAAGCAAAAGCCAGGATTAGTTAAATTTGAGGTCATTTGACARGAAAATAATATTTCAATTTTGTTGGCAGTAAACACCAGTTAGATAAACTTTTTCAGCAATGTCATCGATTTTGAATCTTGCTTGGGTACATACCAGAGGGAGTCTTGTGCTTGAAAGCACAGAAAGCTAATCAGCAGGTGTGCACTTTCATCTTTCACCCTGCAAAATACTGCCTCTGCCACARCAGATCTTGGTCCTTGTGACTAGTAAATTACTAGTGTGATTTGTGTGCTAACCAGAAGGATTGCATCTGATTTTCATGTTTAAGTATGGTAAAACATAACAAGCTTCTCACATGATTATGTTGGAATCATTTGGTCAGCTGTGTTGGTTGGCATCTTTTTTCGATTTTGGTTTGTGCTCTGCTGGAATCTGCACTTCAAAGAGGTGCAGGCAGGCAGGAGGAACCAGCCTGTTTGCCTTGCCCTGGCTGCAGCCAGCTGGGTGGGGAATCTTGCCCCGTGGTGCAGGCAGTGAGCTGTGCTGGTCRCGGGTGGGGTGACAAGGGAGGAACATGACACTGCTGCAGCCTGGAGACTGAGGGATTGCAAGAGAGGAGAGCAAGGAGCAAACAGCCTGGAACTTGAGGATGCTGAAAAGAAAGACTCGTTGTGAGGATCTAGAGGGAACAGCAAAGAGTTTGCTGCGATTCAAACACCCAGAGGAAGCTTCTGGACTAAGAGCAAGGTTGGAAAAAAGGGGGTGCCTGCAGGGACACAGTGGGACTGGGGAGGGTTGATCCTTCCAATTTTCTGTCTCCTAGTGAGTCAACTCTAATGCAGCTCTTAGCATGTTCACTTTGATACAATACAATAGCAGATCAATTTTAGGGTTTTGCATGACTCTATTTCTTGTCATATCCATGTTCTCTGCATGCAACACACTATCTTAAGTTAAAAGAAGGGCTGAAAACTACTACCCAGAATAATCTTCATGGTTTTTAGGTGAGAAGCTTATGTAGATTCAGAGACTACAAAGCATTCTCTCAAAAATAGGCAAGATAGGATTTATCCAGATCAGTAAAAGTTGAGAGCTTTCTCTGCCATTAAAGCCAGGACACTTATTCCTGAAAGTCATCAACTCAAGAGTGCCAGCTGTTGTACCTGCCAAGTGGTAATGCTTGAAGAAGCACCAGGCAGCTTCAGCTAGGCACTGGCTCCATGAGAGTGTCAGCTGTGGAGTCTGACCCCTTCTTCTCACCAGTCTGACCCCTTCTTCTCACCCTGCTCCACCCAGGCAGCAGCACTCATCCCTCAGGGAGCTGGTGCAGGGAGCTATCCCAGCCCAACCTGTTCGTTCTTCATAGGGAGAGTTTCTGATGACTTCATTCATCCTGCCAGAACGTGCCATGGTGTCAGTGCCAGTGCAGGGGATGTGGCATGGACAGCTAGAAACAAGGGGGAGGACAGAGCAGGGTTCCTTTTACTTAAMTCAGTCTACAGCTCAGTGAACCTTTAATGCTCCACAGATTCAGTCGAGGTCTTTGTATCTCTCTATTTGGTAGTCCAAGGTGCATATAATAAATAGAACGCTGGCTTGGACTTCCACTGAGTAATAGTTGTATTCTGTCAGAGAGGATTACAGCCCAACTTAGAAAAATAAAGTTAATTAGTCTTTTAAGAGGAATCCCATGTATCATTGCCAAAGTGTTATTGTTACARTTAAAGGCAAGATAGTACAAAAGGTATCTATGTGTGTGTGTTATTGGGGAGGTGTATATATATAGATATATATAAAAGAAACCTCTGACTTTTAATAGTTGGCAAGCTATTGCTGTTATTTAGTAGTACTACAGTGTTTGAAGTGTGAAACGTGTATTTGTTGCTCACTGGCAAGTAATTCCTATCATATAATGAGACTGGTTGTAAATTTACTGGTTGGGTTGAATATTGTTTTAATAGTTGTAGTCTGGACTGCATGTTAAAGTAAAAAAGTARAAATGAGCACCTAATACCCTGTGAAAGATGAAAAGTGAATCCTAAACTACATTGAAAGGTAACAATTATAAATGGTTGTTATTTCTTTAAGGACCCATTAGAGATTTTTGCTTATTTTAGGATACTGTCAAGGAATATTGGTTTAGTAAGTTAGCAGTTTGGTTAAACTAATGATACTCTTGTTTACCCAATACATTCCAGTCTATCCTGCTTTCAAAAGACCAGCTAGTGAATTTTTGCCCTAAAAGAGACAAAGGCATCTTTGGATCATGGTAGATGTCGTGCATGCAAAAGGCTAATACATGAAAAATTCKGAAAATTATTGCTGAAACAAAAGTTGCTTTATATTTTATCAGTAATAGGCCTTTGCCATTTAATTAGGAGAAGCGATTACTCCAAAAATATTTGAATATTRATAAGTTTTGTTATTAAAGTGCTCATAAAAGCATAATGTTTTTACCAAAATAAAAAATAAACCCCAGGAGARGTTGCTTGATTCCCACAATTTCTATTTTAAAGGACAATTTGACTCTATGCAGTACAACAGTCCAAGTGTGTGTGTTAATAAGAGGTGACATGTCATTATCTTTTGATATATTTATGATGCTCTAGAACTATTTGTATGGTTTTATTTTTAATATGAAGGTGTCACCTTAGARTTTGTGACTCTTGCTTGTGTTGATCACAGCATAGATTTAATGCTGCATGGGTTCAGATAGTGAGCATTTCCCTTTAGTAAGTAATGTAAGTGAAAAGCACATGTGACTGGCATATATTTCTAAATATTCTTTGAGTTTGTGMATGTGTCCTGTCAGGTCACAGAGAATTTTCTACTCAGTCTTTTAGCTGTGGTGAAAGTAATCTTTGTGTACTTGGGAAGGAGCTTTACTAATAAGAAAGTATGAAAATTATTTCYTAGAACTGTGTCATCAAAATTAGAAGTTCACTATTAGAAGCATTTCAACAAGRATTTTGACATAAAGTAACTTTCAGCTTTAAAATTTAAGAAACTTACGGAAAAACTTGAGCTCTGCTCTACTGTGTTATTTTACTGCTATGGTTAAAGCCTTTTCTGGATGTCCAAATGGGCTGGACTTCCAAAACAAATAATAGAAAAATAGGTGTGGGTCTTTAGTTTCAGTATCTGCAATGCAGTGCCACTGGAAAGTAGAAATACTGTCTTTCTCCTCCCTTCCCAAGGGCAGCTGACCTTCTCCTCGCCAAAGAGGTGAACCCCTTGCCAGCACATATGACTACAGACTATTACATTAATCTGTTTAGCCTCAGTACCAGCTGCTTGCATGTTTTTAATTATCTTATTAGATGGTATAACAGTGACCTATGAAATAAAATGAAGGTGAGTATTTTTTAACTTTATTTTACAGGCTATTTTTCTAAATATATTTTAATGACCTAATTATGACTTTTAGGGAGAGCCATTGATGCAGAYATTCAATTTGGCTGATAGAATCTAACATCTCAAGGACACTTGTTTTCTTTCAAGGTGGATTCATACATTAATACTGCTTCTAATAAATATRTAGCCTAAAAAAGCTCACTTTTCATACTTGTGTTGTTAACTTACTTTATGATTCGGACACCCATGASTGCTATGTTGGATAATTTCTTAATACATCTCTGCACATATATATAAGTTTAATTTTTGCCCCATGTATCAAGATAAAGTTCTTTCCTCTGTGGTTTAGACTCCATGACAAATGATGATTGCTCGAAGTTGTGGGTTGTGTAGACAAGGTGTTTTCCTCCTTCTGCTCATATTTCAAACAGGCAGAAGATCCAGGATAAGAAAGACTTTCGTATTGCATTTTCTGCCCCTGACTTCTTACAGATTCTGCTTACCAGATGTTTCCTTCCTTGCTGCAGAAAGGCAATGTGGTCCTGCTGGCTGAGGGTTTCTTGTGTGCCAGCCAGCTGCCAGGCTGACACCGAGCRTGCAGAGGAAAGACAGCGAGGGGTGCAAGCTGTTCCTGCTTGGTTCTTCCCTCTTCTAGAAACCAGTTCAGTTCCTCTTTGACCTGTGGCTTTTCTTGGCAGCTGAGGCAGAAGTGGCTGCATAGCCCCTGTCCTTACATGTTAAAAGTACTGTGAGGTTGTGTACAACGTACATTCCTCCCCCTTATGGAAAACTGTGTCTATTAGGAATCAGCCTTTTCCATCTACATGAGCCTATCTAGACTTGTTCATATCCAGACCATATTAGTCTATTGTTTTAATTTTAAGCCACCCCTATGCAGTTACAATCTTTTTTTTCCTGACTTTGTTCACTGTATGTCCACTCATCATCAAGAGATGTAAAGAATAAGTTTGTTTCTATGGGTTTTTCGATTATTTTGAAATAAGAAAAATTGGGTACAGAAGGCAATGCCGTGAAGTTGTCACTGCCCCTCCACTCTGCAAGGAGCATTCACAGCACTTGCATCCTTCCTCTCTTTCCATAAGTCCATGTTTATTTTGTCTTATCCTAAACCATTTGCAAGACAGTATTCCAGTTGATGCCATTTATGTGCAAAGAGGCCTTTTCAGTGTGAGTTAATTTTGTCTGGGAGTGTGTAAACTCTGTCCTTGAATTTTGTGATTCTTCTGGAAGATTGTGTTCATAATGTGTTAAGAAACTTTCTCTGGATATGGTATTCTGTGCCAGTACTCTCATTTTTCTGTGTTTGTGGCATTCCATCTTGCACATCTCCTTTTTCCMGCAAGAGAAAGTGATTGCACTGATCCCAAGTTTCCTACAACAGCTATTTTTTCTCTAAAGGCAATATCAGTGTCATACCCGTTGAAAGCTTAGAAGATTCCTGGTTTTCTCCGAATTCTTTTTTAATTACTTTCCTTTTATTTTCCTTTTAAGGAGACATATAATTTCCATGTCTATCTTGTCAAATTTCTGTTATTTACTTCTTCCTTCCATAGCTGATCCTTGCTGCATTCCTTGCCTGATGTCCTAAGGAATTGGTGAAGGATATCATAAGACAAGGAAGAATACATAGTGTCATTAAAGAAMTGAAAACCTATATTCAGTATATTTTTTCTAAGATACAAACATTTCAACATGTATAAATGGTRGATTTTTTAAACTTTTCCAGTGAAAATTATATTACTTTCTAAAGACATAGAAATGGTAATACAGACTTGCTTTCTGGTTTTATGCAATGTAATTTGGAAAAGCAAATTTAAGAAATTTGCTTAAAGCTTGAGATGCTTCTGACAAAGAATCAGAAAGGAAGACTGAGTTGCCAAAATCGTTTGTAGAATGCTTTTTTAATGGATTGGTTGCAAGAAAGAAAGACTTAGTATGAAAAGAGAGACCATGGAAGAGAGAATGGTAGTTTATAAAATCCATGGAAGAGGGAATGGTAGTTTATAAAATCCATGGAAAGCAAATGAAAATTTTTGTTTACTCTTGACTTACTGTGTTCTACTTGAAAATTGGCATGTGTACCACTGGCACCATAATCAACTGATGCCATATTTTCCCTAACTAATATTTTAAATGGTTTTCATTACGAATTTCTTTTACTTTCCCACTCTCAATAATCTTCACACTTTCATGGCTGTGACTGAGGACAGGAGGGAAGCAAATGTCACTCTTCTCTTCAAGAAGGTTAAGAAGGAGGATGCAGGGAACTTGGCCCCAGGGAATGTGATGAAGCAGGAGGCTGGAAAAAGGACCTGGGGGTCCTGGTAGGCATCCAATTGAACATGAGCCACCAGTGCTCCGTTGCATCAAAGACAGCTAATATTATGCTGGGATGCATTAGGAGTGCTGTCGGCAGATCAGAGTTAGTAATCCTTCCCCTGCAATCCATACCTGGAGTGCTGTTCCAGTGCTGGGCTCCCCATTGCAGCAAAGACATTGGGTGCACTGGAGAGTGYCCAGCAAAGGGCTGGCTGCTCAGATGGTGAAGGACTGGGGCAGCTCCTCTGTGAGGAAAGACTGACAGAGGTGGCAATTTTCAGCTGGAAAAGAGAAGGCTCAGGGCAKCTTTATGAARTCTGTGAGTATCTGAGTGAAGGGTGGAAAGATGGCAGRGACAGGCTCTTTTCAGTGATACCCAGCAACAAGATCAGAGCTAATGGACACAAACAGAAACACAAAAGGTTTCATTTGAATATCAGGAGGCACTATTACCTCTGGTTTTTAGTTGGATGGTTTGTAGAGCTTTTAACTTCTGTTATGTCCTACAGGAAGCTCTTACCTATTTCCAKAGACTGCTTGTCTATTTGTCTTAACAAGGCTGTAGGCATGGGGACACACAGAACTCACAGAGCTCTGCTTAGCTCTGGGTATGAGTTAGCAGAAGGGAGCTCCATATGCAGGAGAAGTAGAAGGTAAATGTTCTACATGTACATGCAAAGGATTTCAAARSTATTGGGGCATTTAAACYAGAAAGCTTTGACCCTGCAACTGGCAAACTCAGTTACAATACAAAAATAAGAAATTGAACATAATATCTACATTTTGTCCCACTATTCTGTAAATGTACGCAACAAAGTAGTGAGTAGAGTAACTCCAAGTAATGAGTAGAGGAAAATGTGCTGGTGAAATGGCTGTAACAAGAATTCTTCTATAAAAGCTGAACTGTTAAAGTGTTGAAAATTATGTGCTCACCAAAGACCAAACTTGGCTCTTTAGCTGAGAGCCACCAAGGCAAAGTGGACAATTTGGAATAYGGAGAAAGATATCTTGRGGTTCTGCRTCAGACCTGGTGCTATWAGRAAGGGTGCTGGCAGAGCAYCCTGCTGCCAGTGCAGCCTTATTTCAGTTCCCTGAACTGTACTACACACMCCCTGGTAGCTTAAAGAGCATAGCTAACTAATAACTTAATTTGCTGGAATGTTTGCCTTAACAAAGTGATTTTTACCTTTCTTCACTGAAACCTTTTTAACTGTATGTCAGCCAAAAGTAGAKGAAACCYGAACTGTTTAGAAAAATCTGCCCTTTGAATGTTCAGCCTCCCAGCAACACAGCCATGCATATTCACACTTACATGGCTGTTAGCTCTGCCATGTATCCTGAGGCAGGACTTTGAGAAACAGAGGAAAATACATATATTTTCCAAGCAGACTGATAAGCCTTYGCATTAAAGCTGTCAAGTGGATTTTCAGGGTAGCAAATAAAAATTTCTGTGTTTCARAGATGTTTTTTAGAAACTCCACTTCTTATTACTTGATACTACCTTTCAGAGTTTTTTTTTTCTCTGTTTTTATAGAATTAACTCTGTCTTTATTACATTCCTGGCATTTGCCTCACTTTTTTCTCAACTGTTGATTTTATGACATAATAAATAATACAAACTATGCATGTTTCTTGGATTTATGCAGTATGTTTGAGAGGAATTGTTGCCTCTGTTTAAATATTTAAATATAGATACTTGATGTTCCTATCAATAAAGATCTCATATTGCAAAACATATGACACAATAATTTGAGAATTGGTTTTCTCTCTGATGGCCTGTTCAGTAGCTTGTTGCTTCATTGAGTGCCTCTGAGGACCYGAGTTTGGGTCTCAACATTTTTTAAAGCACATTCCAAAGATGAAAACCAGTATAAAAGTGTGAAATTGGTTTTTCTGGAAGCACACATGCCATTGTTTTAAGATGATTTTTGCCAATACCAGYGCTGCTCAAGAATTTTCTTTGGGTCTTTCTGAGGCTATCCATTTTATCCTTTAATATTGGTCTAGAGGATGGAATAAGTTTGAGATTTAGATTGAAATCTTGAATATGTATGCAAATGTTCATCCCTTTCAGTAGTACAGCAGTATTCTTCCGCAGACTGAGGAATATTCTTTGTTATCTAAATGTTCTTGTCAATATCAGATTGGTCTTGTTTCAGCAAGGACAAAAGAAAAATAAAGGAATTTCAATACTTTGAAATACTTCAAAAATGCATGAGACAAAACAATGATATGTGTGATCTGACACTGGATTCTTTGTTACCTGCAGTTTCAGGTGAAAGTGAATTGTGGACAAGAATATTTACCTGGTAGATTTGAACCCCTGCCATCCCAGAACTGAATCTTATGCCCTTTTTCAGTGATACAGATTATAGTTCCATGTGGTTCTTCACGTTTTTATGTTTTCATGGGTTTAAGTGCTTTCCACAGAGTTTTGGTGTTGTCTGAACATGATAGTRGGAAAATATTTCTTGCACTAGTTTTAGACTTTGGCAGGATCYGCATTCATACATTTCACCAGCTTTATCCTCGAAATCACACCATGCAGAACTTAAGTAGCAGTGATTGCAGTCTGTGCTACACCAGCCTCCCTCAGCTGTCTTTCTTCCTCTTCTGAACAGATTATTTATTTTGTAAGGAGCTTTAATGGGCTACCATTGCATTCTCCTGCATATCTGTGCTTGATGTGTTGGTTTTACCATTATGCTGCAGATCGAAATTTAGCAGCAGAGCCAGAGGCAGGTGTTCTGCTTCTGCCTTTCAGTGGAAAAAAGTCTTTGTTACCTCTCCCCAACACTGCACCAGCTCAACGTTGCCTCAGTATACTCAGTATAGTCTTGGAACTGAATTTGRATTTCAGAATTATTTTCTGGGTGTCTTGTTTTATTATTGATGTCATGCATTCTGAAAGAGTTTATAATTGCTCATTGCTCTGTAGCTGAGCAATAGTGGGATTTCAGTGTCTTTTACTAAGATGTTAGAGATTCACATACCTTTTCAGAAATGTTATTTAAGTGCATGTAAAATTTTRCTGAGACTTTCTGGTGTAAAGTCCTGCTTGTTGCACTCTCTGCTAAAAGTCAACTGAGAGGAACATTTCTGTTCCAAACTTTAGGCTTCTGTATCTGAAAACCTGATGCTTCTAATTGCTTTAACAATTATCATRTCGACAAATCATATCCTCTTGAAAAGGAAGAGAAATATAGATGYCTTTGTATGGTTTGCTCAGAAGTCAACCTCATTTCTTATAAGAAAGAAAGTGTGTGTATTAGAGCAGACCTCAGTATAAAATTCTTTGGCAGAGAGATTTAAACTCTTGTGGTTATGACATAAGTGTATGTTTCAAAAAGTGGAAAGGAGCAGATGAGAACTACAAGAACAATGAACAAATCTTGTAGAATGAATCTYTTCGTTGATTTGCCTGCTTTTTCTTTCATATATATTGAGCACTTTTCCTGCTTTGAAGTAATGCAACTGTCCCTAACTCATGCCAGTAGATATTTTACATTGGACAGTTACTGCATRGATACCGCATATGAAATTAAGTTTCTAAAAGAAATATTAATCCAATAATTTCTTACTCATACAGGTCTTTTATTATACAAATCTATTACTAAGAAGACTTTACAACATGCACAATAGTATTTTAGACAGGATAGTCCAATAAGAATCAAAAATGAAAAATATTTACAAAATAATCAGAAAAACTTAAGATTGACATTGCCTTTAGTTGTACAATCTAAAGGTGGTATAACACAGGATTATGCATTTAATTTTCTCATTTGATTAAAAACAATTATGTGTGCTTGTTCATAGTTTAGGTGGTTCCAATTAGCTCTTGAAATCCTTTACTTCAGTGAAGCAAATGGAATATGTTAGACTTGAGTTCCAATCTTCGTTGCTCATTTCATGTTGACCAATTGCTTTTCTGCAATCCTGGGTTAACAAGGCTCTTAAATATTCTTTTGTGTGGTAGGCCTATATAATTTTAAATATTATCTTTTTAGAATTGATTGCTTGTTGATATTATACAGTGTTACCACTATTAAAACACTCTCTAGAATTGTAAAGCTTAATGTATTAGTTTTCCTTCAAAATAGTTGAGAAATGAATGCTGTTCGGAACAGATTTTAAATACCATTCTGCTCTACTGAAACTGAAGCAGATTCCAGCTTCCAAGTAATTTCTTTTTCAGTTGCTTATAACTTTTTTTTCTGTGATCCCAGCAGCCAAGGGGGAATGCAGAGGAGATACAATCTTGCCAAATTTCTTTTGGCTGTTTTAAAAGTAATTTGGTTCAAAACGTGTTTGGAATTGCATTACGATTTTTTTTTTTTAAGGCATAATATCTTCACTAATATAATTTCAGAAGTGTTGAAATTACTTTCTTACTGTGTAGCAATCAATTCCAGCAGTTGGTGAGAAAAATAACCTGAAGAGTTTCTTTCCTCTCTGTTCTTTCTCTTCACAGTTGTGCTGGTTGAAACCTTTTGCTAACTCAGCTGACACCCTGGCATTTTGAGAGACATTGTGGGAATGTCATCCACTTGCAGAACAATGTGAATAGCTTCAGAGTCTGACCTGTTGTGTGCACAGGGGAATGTGCCACTCTTGAAACAGAGCTACCTTAGGGAGGCAGCTTGGCAGGAGTTATAATGGCCAATGATGCTACAAAATTTACAATGGCAAATGAAGAATATTATCCGTGATAGAAACAGGAGGGTTGTTTAGATAGACATAATATACTGTAGTTACTGAAGTATAAATGACTGTGAAAGAAAGGCCCAGATTTTTCTCAAGCTGTGTCTGCTATATACCATACGTTGTATTTAAAGGAGACAGAATCATGGTAAACAATCGTAGGCAGCTCCCTGCAGAAGGTGAGGATRTGTGGGAGACAGGGAGACAAAAATGACCAGATAGTCTTTCTGACTTAGAGAATGGGGGATGTGAGAGGAGTGAAGCAAGCTGCCCCACACCACTGGAATGACTTGCTGCTCTTTTGGTCACTTGGGCAGCTGGATGCTAAAAGCCCTAAATCCTGCAATCTAACACTACTGTGCTCATCTGTGCTCTTATCTGGAATACCTTTGCTTTTCAAAGCAGTTAGTAATCAACTCCCAGAAGTGAACACTTTTTTTTTTAATACTGTGGTCCTAGCTGAATGGTGGTGCATTCACAAACACAGACTTTTGGTCTCAGCATGGATCATGAGCTCTCCTGTCACAGAGGAGCTGTCATTTCCTGGCTGTCCTTTCCTTTCCATCGCTCCACAGTTCTCAGCAACTGTATCTTACAATTCTATTTTACAAAYTCACTCTCCCATCTCAGCCTAAAAGGCTGATAACTATCCAACTTCATCTTGGATATATTTAGAGCAATTTGCAAAACCAGAGTTTGCTGGTATTTAGTATAACCCACTCTGTGACCCTCCTCAGCAATGTAAATGTGGTGAGATCTTAGCCTGGAGTCACAATAGTAGTTTCCCTCTTCCTGGTTTCATTTGGTCTCCCAGGGAGAAGTAATAGTCTCCCATGTGATAGGGGGAGAAGGAGATGTTCACCTTAAGGACATGCATTGAAAATGAACCTGAAACACATTTCCTTGCACATAACCCAGCTCTTTACCTTGAATTTGCCCTTTGGATTTTAGAGTGGTGGCAGAAAGTCTGTGAGCAAGTCTTGGGCTACTAAGACTACCAGAAGGATTACACTGTTCCTGAGATTCGCTTCAGTAGAARGTGCAGGAAATATAGGCTTAATTCTTTTATTCAAACTCAGTAGATGGTTTGGGACAATTAATTTCCAATTGTTTCCCAGTRGAGCAGATTTACTTGTATATTAATGAGGCACAGGTGTTAGGCCCCTGGTGCCTGCATGCCTGGGAGGCATATTTAGGTTGTTTATCTAGTCAGCCATAGGTACTGCAAGGTACTCAAGCTTGCCTTTAACAGTTTATACAGTGAGGCTTTTTAATTTTTTGATGTTTTTTTAAATTTGCTAGCACCTGTTAAAATTTTAAAACTGATCATGTAGAAAGAAGTAGGAGTGATTTCAATAGTAAATAGCACTAAATGTTAAAGRAAGTCATCTTCTATGATGCTTAACTGCCCAGCTTGACATTAAGAAGAAAAGAAGGTTCATTTAAGCAAATACGTCATGTGAAGAGCTAATACAGTCAACAGTGTACTTTTCTGTTGCATATTTTTGGAATAGGTACTTCTTTGTCTACAGCTGAAACATGAATGTGCTTATATTAATATTCATTTTTCTTGTTTATTCACTGAACTGCAGTACCAACATTTTAGAGGAAATGGAATAGCCTCCATAGACATTATGAATTTCAGTAGCTGGCATAATTATAGCGATCTACATATTCATTAAATCCAAAGAAGAAATGTGTCCAAAAAAACAGCCATGCGTTTAGAAGTGGTACACAACTAAATATATACATTTTAAAAAGTTCCTTTCCTCTGCTTATCCAAAATTGTGTAGTGTCATATAGTCCTTAAATCAGCTAAGGCTTTTTTTTTGTTTAAATGTTCATTCCTTTTGCTTTTGCAGTAAAGAATGGGAAGAACTATTTGTAAACAACAATTACTTGGCAACTATACGGCTGAAGGGGATTAATGGGCAGCTGAGAAGCAGCAGGTTCCGTAGTGTTTGCTGGAAGGTAAGAAGAGAAAATATTTATTTACAGTTTGTGGTTGCAATATATCAACACATTACCTGATGCGCTGGAAGATTATTGATGCAAAGAATCATGAATTTTCCAAGAGACTTCATCCCAATGTTTTCCTACTCATTTTTATAATTCATAGGACATTTGCTAACCACATTGAGTTGCTTTAAAGCTGAATTGCAGGTAATAGAAAAAGAATCCTAGGAAAGGGTATCTTTGTGCTGGTGATATGTTTAGAATTGAGTGCCACACAGCCTCTCTCCTCTCAGTATCTGTGCAGGGAAGTCATGCTAGAAAGGAAAAAAAAGGAAAACTAGAAATAGAAAAGGAAGTTTGTTAAAAAATTATGGTTTTCTGGAATTTGGGGCTGCTTTAAAATCAGTCTGATGCTTCTGCTAGCAGGTTTTCCCAATGAAATGAAAAAAATTWAGACCAATCCCTCTTATAATGACTGGATGGACAGGGAAGAAAGGTCTTCCAAAAGGATTCTCTTACTGTATTTTTTTAAATAACAAGGGAAGRAAGAGAGAAAGAAAGGTAATACTGAGATGGTGTATAAAGTCCAAACAATGTTTATTGCACTGCCATCAAGTCTTCTGTTGTGCACTGATAGTAGAGAAAAATTTCCCTAGTAGAGTTACTGTGTGTTRAGACTGATCATTTAAATAACCTCACTTGGAATTTCTCAACTGTCATTTTGGCACAGACACCTATAAAATAAATTTAAAATACCCCTTATATATGAATGAAAGGGAAAATTTGAAATACATGTAGCAGTGAATTAATTTAAAGTTAATGAAAATATGTTTTCAGCAAGCCAGATTAATATATGCCACCTGCATTGTTTCACCAATTTTCTTCTTTATGAGTCTCTCAAAGAGGAGGCCATAATTCAAAACCCTAAACTAACAAAAGCATCAAGTCCTTCACTGTCTACTAATTAAATCAAGRAGTGGTTTTATTTTAGAAATAAGGCAGGGTTTATTTGCGTGCCCCAATAGGGATTAGGGCTGTGTGGTTAAGTTCTGAAATTTTAAAGGGTTTTTTTAGTCATTTAGGAATGTTTTTTGTCTGTCAGTACTTCTGTTTGTCAGTATTACTGTTTCTTAACACTTTACAATGTGCAAATAAAAACATTGAAAAAGCAAGAAAATACTGGGTTTTTTCCTTGCTTCAAATTCAATTGAATAGTATTTTGCACTGGAGATTCTTTCTAATACTTTTTAAACAGACAGGAAAATACTGAGAGGTAGGCTTTCTCAAGGACTTGCTGCAAAACTGACACTCTTAGCTGTGTTGCAGAATTCTAGAGCACATTTCATTTCTTACATAGTGTCGATCCCTGAGTGCTGAGTTTCTGCTCTGCATTTGTGGTTCATTTTAAGCACATTGCATTAGGTCATCAGTGTTATATAAACAGCTTCAAGTTTTGTGTATTCTTGTTTTGTGTATTCTTCAAGTTTTTCTTTACACCACTTTCCATTTTGTTTCTGCCTTGGAAGTCACCATCAACTTTACTGAAGTTGTAACAGTTTACAAAGCTGGAGTTTGTGGCTTCAGTTGACCTTAATGTTTAAGTTTGCACTGTAGATCTGCTGTTGTTTCTGTTTATGGACTAGAAAGCACTAAACTCAGGAATATTTTATAGGTCTTTGCTTTCTCTTTCTTTCTGGGGTGGYTTATATTGGCTGGTAGGATTTATATGAAAAACTGATGAAACTTAATGAATTTATTTGTTTTGCAAATAGTTATTTCTGGAGGTTCTACCGCAAGATCGAAGTCAATGGATTAAAACCACTTCAGACTTACGAACTTCTTACAACAARATCAAAGAAATTGTAAGTTGGTACAAAATAAGTTCTTATCCTTTAGATAGAAGGCATARATATTAATATTTATGGCATAACAGGAAAGGATTTGATTTTTCTTCTGTCTTTACCTAGCACATTACAAATCCTCGGAAAGCTGGACAGCAAGATCTGATCATCAACAACCCACTCTCTCAGGACGAGGGGGTAAGTTGATCCAACACATGCTACTAAAATTCTCATCTTCTTCATACTGTGAGTTTTTGCTGAAGTAGGCAAAATAGCAGGTGCTAAAATCTCCCTCCTAAATGTCCAAACTGACTTGTGTTAAAAATGTCCAAACTGACTTGTGTTAGCAATTGTTTCACAGGTTTTGCTGAACATCTAGAAATGCTCATTTCCAGGCTGATAGTCTGATTTTTCAGGGCTTATCTCAGGCAAGGCTGAGGTGAACAAAAAATGAGTGCTGGACTATAATTAGAGTTTCACATCATATCCTTTCTCTGACTGATACGCTTTTTTATCATTGTATGTTTTCATTTTCTACATAAAATGCCTGTGGTTTAAGGAGTGTTTAAGCAGTCAGTATGAAGTGAATGCTGCTAACAGAACACTGAAGTACCCTCTCTGGAAGACTGTTCAACCTTGAAAGGTTTTTTTGCTGTATTTTGTTATACCTGAAAAGCTTTTAAATACTCTATAGCACAAATCTTTAAGCTTTTCTCTTAATTATGTTACCGTAGTGATCATCAAAACTCTTTTTTATCAAATTTTTAAAATAACTTTATGCCATGAAWATAAGTTGTTTGGCTACATTTAACAGCTTTACACCTGAAAAGACTGTCTCTGGTATCTTTGGTGATATTATTCCCATTTTGTCCACAAACAGAGGCCCGTACTTCATTTATAGTGTGGTACTGTGCTTCTTATTTAATTTGGAAGGAGAAAGCTCTGCAGCTGTTATTTTGCTGTGCACGTCATCAAACTATTCTTGCATCCAGCTGGACAGAAAGTTGTGTCAAATGTAAAAGATTTAAAGCGTTTCTGCAGTGGTTTGTGATTATACACAATATATGGCCCAACCTGCTTTTTGCCTGTGGTGTCTTTAGGATGTAGAAGACAAAGGTTAACACGTCAGAGTATGTGGCAGGGATTGAATCTATGAAACAAAGCCACAGGCAAATCAGGCTTAGAAATGAAGTGCAAAGTGCATTTGAGCCTCTGCCATGACTTCATGCTGCATCCATTTAGTGTCCTGATTTTTCCTTCCTTTTTGCAATGCAGCTTCTGTTTGTTTCCTCTGCTATGATGGGCCAAGGAGGGAGCAGGGACAKGGGAGTTTCAAAATGTTGTCTAGCTGTTTGAAAAGAGTTGTGTTTAAAAGGTATTCACTGTATGTAAGACATTATCAAAGATACAAATATTTTTGACATTTGGAGGGTTTTCTGAGTTGTAACACAAATATAGCAACACRGGGTTTTGGTTTTTTACTTTCCTCTGCAAAGATAGCATTAATTTACTTTCTCTTTTCTTTGTGTGGAGCATAAGCCACCATGGGAAAGAATTGTTTACAGGGAGGCAAGAAACTGTGGAAGTATTGTACAGACTGCTGTATTTCATTCACTGGTACTTCTGCTGTCTGAAAACTTACCTAACCTGCATGAAGGCTGCTATAAATTCTACTCTGTCAGTATTTTGATCAAGTTACCATCCCTTTAAAATAAAGAATACTGTTTCCAATACTTTTTGTGGAGCATACAATTATTAGCACTTTCTGACCTCTTTCAGGTTAGCTTTTAAAACATAATTGTAAACATGGCATGGACACAAAAGAGACAGGATGAAAATGGCCATAAGCATAACTGCAGAAGAAGCTAAACCTTCTTCAAATTCTTTAATATTTTTTTATATTGAGAGAGCTTTAAATACTCTGGCTTTCCCTATCAAATTTATTTTAGAATGGCAGGTCCTGATCTTCAGTGTGAATTAGAATGATGTCATTTTCATAAACGGTATATGATTATCATACCCTTACTTCCAAACAATTTCTTATTATGGATATTGCAGCACTTTGAATTCAAGTCCATAATTCATAGGAGAAATATGGCACAGTCTGGTGATACGAACCTTTTTCCTAGAGTAAACAATGGAATTTTTTTGAGTTGAGTTGCTGTTTCTGCTAAGTTTGACTTTACTCTGCTATTTTCTAAATATTCTTCATAGACCCCAAACAAGTAAATCACAAACCTGCAGCCATCCAGTGAGCAAAAGCTATAAGCTTAGAGCAAGGATCCAGGAACTTGAATGTTTTTATCTCTGATCTAAACTGAGTATCTCAGATATGTTTTGCTGGTCACCAACATTCTTTATCTCACATAAAATATCGATATACTTATCTACCAGGAATGTTAAGGATTAATTAGTTAATATTTGTACAGTATTTCACTGATGTAGTTTATAAGCCTTACGTCTTAGTACAAGTCTTGGTGTCATACAATTATTTTTCCTTATTTCAGAGTCTTTGGAATAAATTTTTCCAGGATAAAGAGCTTCGAGCAATGATTGAACAAGATGTGACGAGAACGTATGTAGATCTTTAAGAGAAATTCCTATATATAAATTTATATTCTGCATTTTTATGTGGTGTATATTATATTGTGTTTTCTTGACTTTGGTTACTGTGAATGTCAGGTTGGTTGAACATGAATGTGTGGAAACATACATTAAATGTATAAAAATACAACTTCCATGGAGTAAAAAATGAGACAATCTGGCTGAACATTAAATCCTGGAGATTTATTGGTATCATTGAAGARAAGCTCTTCTAAATTAAGATATTAGGAGGTACTACTGTGTGAAATTTAAAGTGGTTTTCTGTATGAAACAAAGAGAAGGTAAGAGAAACTGAAWTGTCTTTTAACTAAATTATGATGATAATGAAAGATCGAACAGATTACTTTCTTAATTCTCAACACTTAATACAATCAATAATAAAAAAGCAGTTTGTAATTAGTAAGGGAAATGTCACTCATGTATAGAAGTTGAGCAGTTCTATTTTTACTTATCACTATTCTAGTGTTATTTGTCATATTATGCCTTTTAAAATATTGTAATATTACTGTGATTTTGTTTTCATCTTCTTGGCCCTTAGGTCATTCCTGTTTAGGAACTTGTTTGAGTTTGAGCTCTCAGTTCCTGAAAATATTTCTTTTCAGAGTGCAAGCATTGAGTGATGTGTAAATGTAATTAAATTCAATTACCAGTTTGCTACCATGTGAAATTTTTCTGTATTGCAAATATTTTTCCTTATAACTTGAAAAAAGTGATGATAGTCGTAGATTTTACAAATCCCAAGCTTACACATTTTCATTTACAGGAACCAAGTCATGCAGAAGAAATCATTGCTGTCTGGTTTTCAAATATTTTACATGTCCGTCCCTAGACCCAWTCTTGAATGCATTTTGCCATGAGATGTATAATTAAAATCTGAGTATACTTTCATGTGCATTCTCACAACAGATGGTATTTTTTGTTTGTTAAAGGAAACAGTTCAGGATGTTCTAAGATTAAAATATATATGTATCTAAACTATAATTGGAGAATGAAAAGTTGTGTGGAGGTTATGGTGGATGTAAGACTATTATTTAAATATTTATGTATACACACAAAGTCCAGGTTCTCATTGTGGCAAATGGCAGAGTAGTATTCACTAATATTGGTCATAGTCACTAAAGAAATTTTCATTTGTSTATTTATACAAAATAATGTCTACTTGAAACAATAGCAGGATACATTGTGTCATCAATAGGAAAATAAGTCAAGCAATGAAGAAGCAGAATTTATCAGTGATATGAATATATTTGATAAACTACATGCATTTTATATGTACACTTGTTTGTCTAKTCACAAAACACAGTATACATTTTTGTGTATACATATGTATCTATTTGTAAACTCTCAGTATTCTAAGAAGCAGTAAGTTCTACATTCTATGGCTCTGGAATATAAAAACTCTCTCTTCATTACCATTTTTAAATAAATCCCTGGAGTTAGAATTTTAGAATTTTAAAATTCATCATTAATTTACAATGCTTTTTATTAAAGGTTAAAATAATTATTATATTCAATTACCATATTCAATTACTACTTTCTAGCTGCTGTTTCTTATTTAATGAATGTTTTTATATTCTTTGTCATCTAGTTCAGTCCTCCATCATCCCACAGCATCAAGTAAATAATGCTGTAGAGAGTATGCTAACAGCACACAGAGTAGCAAACCAGAGTTCCAGCTATCAAAGCAGTAAAAGAATTACTCTGTAATGTTTTTGTTAGAATTCCCTGAAGTGTAGTAACAATAAACAGGAAAAGTGGCTTGAATTAGGCTCCTAAAATTGGTATTGGTTTAAATTGGTTTGAACTTCAGGATTTTGCTGTCTGAAGGCAACTGGAATTAAGTTTGTTCATGTATGAATGTTTGTTCCTATGCATTTTGAGAATCTTTATCTCACCTAATATTTAAGTCTGTGAAACCTAGATACTCACAGCAGGGCTAATCATGCTTTAGACTCTGTGCCTGTGGAATTCTAGGACAAAATCATCTCTTCCTAAAGTATAAATCTGGGTTATGTCTGAAGAATTATACTGTAGAGAGGTATAGTTTCCTTCAGTAATTATAAAAGGCTTCTAGTTCACCAGTACCTAACAAAACAGTTTCCTAAAGTCAGCTGAGAGAAATCCAATCCATAATGTCTACATACTATTTTTGGCCTGCTGTACAATAACAGCAATTTCCAATATTTACAAGGAAAGTAGGAAAGCTATTGTTAAGTTAATCCAGACTCATTATTGATCAGCATTTAAAAAAAAAAAAATTAAATATTTTCCAGGAATAGAAATCAGATTGGCAGATGCAGGAGCATTTAACTCAAATCAAAACACCAGGTTACTTGTTGGCATCACATCTAGGGTTGCAAATGGCTAGAGTTCATTACTCTCTTTTTTTCTCTCCAGTACTCTCCAGTATTTTAAGAAACCAAAATGCTTAGGAGGCATTCCCTGTAGACTAATCAAGGGGATTCCATCTCTTTTGTGCTAGTATTTTTATACATTGGTCTATGTAGTGTCTGCTTCAGGAGTAACAATCACAGTTCAGGATGATGGAAGGTGTGTGAAGGTGAGTAGTGGTTGATGCTGACGTTCCAAACTCTCCATTGCCCAAATAAGAAAAAAATCATTTTAAAAATTGCCAGCATTTAAAAAGGCAGTGGAGAAGCCATTGGATAACTACATCTTTCCTAAATATGTAGGAGAGATKGTAAGAAACAGAAGTCCATTGATTATGATCCTCATTTCTGACACCAAATTTGTTTTGTGCAGCCTTTTATTTGTTTGCCAGCCTGTTTCTTCAAGTTTCTGCATCAGATTATGGATGCTTCTGGTGTAGGGGCCCCTAAATCAGCTAAAGGAGTATTTTTAAAAGTTCTATCTGACTCATATTGGTCTTCACCTTTAGAAAGCAGGGACCTGAATGCACCATTGTTTAATTGTAAGGTTGTGGTGAAACAGGAAGATTCCCATGTCCTTATGCAGGCAYTCTCAGAGAGGTAATTAAATGTAATATTCTCAAGTTCATGAAAAGCATTCTTACCTTGCTGATTTGAGGATACTGTATTTCTTAAAACAGAGCTTTAATCATAAAATGACATTTTCCATAAAAATCCATCCTGAACTGATAGTTCCCTCATGATCTCTTCTATTTGCATTTACTATAATTAATACTTGAGCCAGCTTATTCCTGACTTCGTTATTATCCTTTCTGTCACAATCTCTGGTATTACTAGATCCTCACAGATATCTCTGTGTATTTTTGAGTTTCCTTTGTTAGTCCTCTCCTCCTAAACTTCATAGGGCAGTCCTGAATAACAGTCCTTCAGAAATAATCTCTTCAAACCCCTGAATTATGTCGATTGCCATCTGCTGTAATGCACTTTTGGTCTCAGCTGTGTCCTTCCTTTACAGTAATGTGATTAGTACAAGTGCATACAAGTTTCCAAATGTTGGTCTACCATTACCTGCTCCAGGTGCCAGGAAAACGCTGCTCCTTTCATGCCAGTGCCTCTCTCAGGAGTTCAGCATCAGCATTTGAGCCACAGTGCCTTCTCTGCCTTGGCTCCTGATTCAGGTCCTTCATCCAAGGACTTCCAAGCACCTTTCTAGCCTTARTTAGTTCTGTTTCTGTTCTTGCCTGTCATCACCTCTGTGAGATGACCACAGTGATTATCAACACTAATAGTATTRTCTGAAGTAATTTATTATAATTTTCTATGTTGTTTCTCTGTGACAGGCTTTGCAACAGCCTTAAATACAACTGGTTTAAAGTACAACGTTGTAGCTCAGACCTGGGAAATTTGTTTTAGCTTCAAACCATGTGATTTAATCTTAAAACTGACATCCCTTAATTCAGCTGTCGAGCCTGAGGCCTACTGTTGTTGTCTTTTTAGAGTATTCTTCTCTTTTTCTTTTTCCAGCTTTACCGTTTCCATTCTCTTTAATATTCTTCCTTTTCAGATTTTATTTGTTATTGCTCTGGATAGCTGTGGAGCAATGCGATTTGGGGTGTTTGCMTTCTGAAACATTTTTACCACGTAGTTACCTCTTCTAGAAGAGGTAACACCAGTAAMAATGAAAACATCTTTGTGCACTTATTCTAATTTTAAATACATCTTGCATAACCACTCTATKTGCTTCCTCCAACAGTCAAGGAGTAAGATGCACAGGTGAGAGGTGCTTTGCAGTACTTACAGACTGGAAATTTTTACATTTTCCAGTATGCATGTAACAGGATGCTTTTTTTTCCTTATTCTCACACAAGATCTATTTCATTATGGTTCACTTAGGATATTTGCCCAGCCAGATTATTTTATAATTGTAAAGTTTATTTGCAACAGCCTTTAAAGACAGTGAAATGTCTAATTGTATTGTATTGCAGTGGATACCAGTAAGAGATACTAGATTTTAGGATACTGGTTTTCATGTCAATTATGAGATATTTAAATAATCATCACACGAAATGATAATATTTTTTCAAATATTAAAGAAATAATGAACTCTTGTGTTTATGTTTCTTCTGACTCCTCTCATCCATTCTTCCATTTTCTCCCATTGTATTTCATTCTTGCAGATCTCTAGCTTTAATGAAATTAAAAGGAATTAGTTTTTTAAATAYAGCTGTGATATCATCATACCTGTTTTTGACTGGTGTATATTAAAGAAGCTGGTTCATCATTTTGGTTGCAAAACAAATGTAATGTCTTTAAAAGTATTTTACTCTAGCAGCACCRCAATACAAGGAGCAGTGTGAAAGCAGGCAAGGGAGATGCTCTTACCTAAAACCTCTTCTAGAAGATCAGCAACTGGCATTCTGTGCACTCTGTTTACTTTTGTTGTATTGCTTTGTTTTCAGCTTTCCTGAAATGCAGTAYTTCCAGCAAGAGAATGTAAGGAAAATTCTTACAGATGTTCTGTTCTGCTACGCCAGAGAAAATGAGCAGTTGCTTTATAAACAGGTAATGAAAATACTGTACAGGTGGCATTCATTGACTCAACATTTTCTATATGGTTTGACAATAATGTAGCTCTGCTGTATCTGAAGTTGTATCATAATGCTGAAGTAATCAAAGAGCTGCTTGTCAGCTGCTTGGTAAGAAAGCTCATTGAATAACATATGCTTTTTCCTCATAACACAGTACCTCAAATTGTTTTCTTTAAGGATGSTAAGTTTCCTAACTTTAAATTTCTTTATAAACATCTTTTTCTTTGTCATTGGTTAAGAAAGAAGAAAAGCAAAGAAAGGCTTTCTCTGCTTAGGTAAAGAAAGGAAGTATATAGCAGGATTAAAGATTGTATGAATAAACAAAATGCATAAATAGTGACTTCAGAAATTTAGACAAACTTTACTATTTTAAGTTTTATATAATATTTTAWTTTCTTCCCCAAAGTGCTAAAGCCATGTTTACCGATAGATCTTTATCTAACCCTGTAGCATACCATGCAACTGACCAAATCCTCTTGAGTGAAGGATAGAGGTGCTACAAAATACCACTTTTATGGAGTTAATTGAAGGAGAGTCTGCTCAAACCATTTTTGATGAAAYGGTGAAGAAAGCCTTAACATTGCATGACTCAGCATCTACAGAGTTAGTAAATTAATTAATTTAACATTTGTTYTGAAGGTTTTGAAATAAGTATAAAYGTGATGCTRTATTCATATAGCAACACCTATAGGCAGAGTATCAACCCAAGTCCATTGTATTTGTTTCTTCACACAGCTATCTGTAAGCTGAGACTGACAAACTGAGGGATACTCTTTGTGCATGGACAAAGGATAAACGGTAGAGCAGCCAACCTTTTGTAGACAGAAAATTTTTCATGACAAAAGATACTGAGATTCATTAAATGTGAAGATTTTTATAAAACATTCTGTGCTTTCAGGTRTGGTCTGTGACCACCCTGTCCTCAAGCCAGGGAATAGGGTTTTCTCATGGAAACAAAGGACACATGGGTTTAAGAAACAGTTACTTCTGGAGAATTTCTTGCAGATCATACGAAGAATGGACTATATAGTTATCAAACATCTGAAACATCCATCAGCTGGTTATTTCTCATGTTTGACAGACAATGAGCAAGGAATAGTCTTGCATAAGAACAATAAAAATGAGATCTAGGAGCTGTATTTGGAAGGACACTGCTAAAAAAAAAAAAAAAAMCAAAAAAACCCATAGCAGTATTCAGCCTCTTCTTTYGAGTGAATATAGGCCAGAGTACTGRAAAATGGAGGAACACATTCCAGCTAATTTAGTCTAWCATTTATTGAACAAGAAGTATTATTTTACTCTTTGATATGACTTAAAAGGACTTAATTACCCTCTGCTCATATTTAAAATACTCTTGATTCCTTACCAAGAAATAATACCTTTCTATATAGGGATGGAATATTTAGCCAGATCAAATTTAAAATTAAAAAAAAAAAAAATCCTGCGTTTCATCACAAGCTGTTAAAGCTATTATTTTCTACTAGGTGACACCCYGTTTAACATAGACCATATTGTTAATAGTTATGGGATTTTATTGAATTAATGAGACTGTTATCATGTAGTAGAATGTCTTGCTGAGTTAATTGAAACTGCAGAGATTATATAAATGGTATTAATGAACTTTGACTGCCTGATGCCTCAGCTTTAATAAAGACTGCTTGGTGGGCTAAATGAACATAGGCAGATAAAAGAACAGGTTCAATTTTGTGAGCCTACAGGCTGTTGACAAAGAAAACTTCTTTACCTCTTTTTTCAACTGGTGTGCATCAGTAGTGTGGTAATTTCAGGAAGGGGTTGCTACAGGATGAAGGGGAGAGGAAGTGCAGGAAAACAAATTTATTTGGATCATGAAAAACTGTTGAGTTAATATCAATGAAGTGTGTTTAGTATATCACCCAGGTCTTGTTGTCCTGTGTCAAGTCCACAAAATAGCAAATTATTTTGCTTTTCCTCTCTTGTTGTAGACATGTGTTACTTTTATTGTGACCTTTGTTTTTTCCTTATCTCATTTTAAAAGGGTGGGTTTTGTTTGTTTTGTGAAAAAAAAAATAATGCTTCTTGTGATTTATAAGATCTTCCTTTTTGTCTCCATGCTCCTCTCTTTCTGCGTAACATTTTTTTCATGTCCATCATTACCCTTCTCTGAATTAGCTGAAAAGAAAGTCTATGGTAGCATGGAGCAGTTGTCATCCATGGCAATTCCTCTGTCTCATTTGTGTGACCACACACAAAWGATACAATTGCCATTCGAATTATAAAACTTGGCCAGTGAATGAAGACTGATACTTCTCTCTGTCAGCATCTGTCCGTACCCAATGTTGTCTTCAAAAATATTTGGAAAAAGTTGTMATTCTTTGACAATTTGCATGCTTGAAACATTCTATTGAAACTATTACACAGCATCAGCACATAGTCTTACAAGAAGCAATCAATAATGTTTATTTAATATGCATTTATGCATGCAAGTTGTCTTTGTAGTAGCATTTGTGGGGGTTTTGGCCAACGTTAAGAAACATTTTATTTGATGAGGAAAAATATATTTCTATCCCCARTCAAACRGAGTAGAATGTTKTGGGGCTGTATTACAGATTTTAAARGCAGRATCTTCCCTGGGATCACTGAATTTTTAAATAGCAGCTGTAAATAYAAAATCTAAAGAGAATAGTGTATTGTACTTCAGAATATGTAAAAGCTACTCTTAGAGTTCTTCTGTAAGACTGGTGCCAAAATTCTAGTCCTAGTTACACTGAAAAGAAACAGTGAAAATTAAGCTTAATCACTAGGCTAACTATTGTTTGTTCATGATTTGATTGCCCTCAGAAAAGTCAATATAATTTTGAAATGCATTGATTCACTTGTCATTGTAAAAATGCTATAATTCTGGTTTTCTTTCTAAACCATAGACTGTATTATGAAATCAATATTTTGTTGTAGCTGGGAAGTGTCATAAAATTATCTGAGCTCTGTCAACTTATTTATTAACACTAAAGAGTTTTAGTAAACTGTAGCATTGAAAAAATATGTGTATGCATATTACACTGGTAGCTTTTCTTGCCAAGCTAAAAATCTCTAAACATTTGAAGTACTCTTGTAACTGAAAGATCAGAGGTATCTTTTTGAAATCCTGATATTTCATCATCTGTTTGTTTTGGTTTTGTTATATGTGGGCAGCCACATTATGATTCTATTTTATTATAGAGTTGATATATTATTATGTTGGAAGACTGTGTGATGTGCTTTTATCTTTTATAACTAATTCTTATTTTATGTCCTCTTTCTTTTTCTTCAGCTTGCATGTTTACAGCTTAGGTGGTAGTTGTTTTAGATAKTCAAGTTTYTGGCATTTCCATTTCTSYTATTTCATCTTTAGTATATAAGGGYGAATAAAAGATTARAYGTGGAACTGTTAATTATCCAAGAGCTGTGTATCTGAAAGTWCAACCCTGGTTATTTAAATATTTTTACCACATATATATTGTTTAATCCTGGACCTTYCTCCTTTGGTATGGCTATAATATTTTAAGAAATCAAAGCAATTTGTAATCTAACCCGTTTGTTGTGTTTTACATCAGCTTTTGAATCCAAATTGCTTTATTTGATTTATTTTTTRTTTTCCTAACTGAATTTCTATTTTGCTTTCATCTTTTGAAGTAGTCCCTAAAGGTTCACAAACAGGAAGGGAAAGGAAACATCCAAACTTCAGCCCTGCCACTGAGGCCAGAACAGTCATCTCAGTCCTGAAGAAATTAAAATTAGATTTCCTAGGATTTCAGTTGATGGCATACAGAGAGATCATCAAAACTATTGTCGAAATTGTCAAAAATTATGCATCCAAATACACTCAAAATAGTTAATGACGTAGAGAGGGCTTCCACATCCACCTCTTGGGTCAGTTGGACCATTCAAGGAAAATGCCCATTTTTTCCAATAAACTAACTTGTTTCTGTATATTATAGGAGAATAAACCCATGGATTTAATCAGAATTTAAGATAAAAGCCATTGATTATGAAACCATTCTGTTAAGAATGTGAATGAATGTTCATCCTTTTAGTTAGTCTGCACCTAATATTGCTGTCTGCCTTATGCTGTGCATTAGGAGCTATTATATGACTGGAAAATCTAAATATACTTTGYTTTTCCTTTTGTGTTTAGGGCATGCATGAACTTCTAGCTCCCATTGTCTTTATCCTACATTGTGACCACCAGGCTTTTTCACATGCCAGTGAAGCTGCACAACCAAGGCAAGAATTGCATTTTATTTGTATAAAAATCCACTTTCTTTAAAAGATAAGTTGGCTGAACTATTGCTTATAAATATGTGTTCCACAATTCTTTGTTTATAATTCATAAATTAATATGAAAAATCATTGCATGCTTGTGYTTTGATAGGAATATCGTTATTTCATTTTTCCTGCTACACTTCTGAAATTTAGATATTGGCCCCTTCACAGATACTATCTGGTGAAAAAATGGGGAGACAAGCTAAGGAAAACCGTAATCTAAAAGCTTGCATAYCTACCTGCATTCCAGCTCATCCTTATTGCCAGAAGGAGTTTTGGTTTTGTAATTGCAGAGAGGAGACAGATTAGTGAGCTACACTCATACAGGAGACATCTTACCCCCGACTCTCTTTCCTCGTATCTTAAAAGGGGAAATAATCATTGAAGACAAATGGTTGTGATTGATATTTCTTTCATCACCTGCAGTGTTGTAGCTGTGATATTCAACTATTCTTTGACTTGGTGGTAACATTAGATTTAGCTATTAATCCTCCATTTCACTCAACAATGTGCRTATCCATATGCATGTAGTCATACTCAAATGTATAAAATACCGCATCATACATGATCGTGTGCTTTCTTTCTTGCTTTATATGTGAGGCCTTTTTTTATTTTTAAAAGAAAAAACAAACACAAAGAAAACCCCACAAAACAAAACAAAAAATAGTATTTAGGATATTTTATTTGGGTTTTTTTTTTCACTCTGCTTTGGAGTCCAGCAGAGAATAAAAACCAATTTAGATATGTGTGCAATATAGTATAACCTCTGTAGGTACCCCTCAATGTGACTGCCCAAAGGCAGTAAAACAYTGATGATTATTTACAAGTGTGTGTTTTTATTCAATGTCTGTCCTTCGATATCCTAAAATTACCTAGAAGATGCTCTTCAGTGCTAAGTAACTTAAAATAACCATGTGTTATGTGCAGCATTCTGTTCCATCCCCACTGAAAAAGTAGAGCTAAGCAGCAAAGTAGATGGAAAAGAGGTGCTGTCACTGATTAATTGCTGTTAAAGTACAATAAAAATACAGGCTATTAAAACAAAATAAATTAATGTTTTGATACTGCATATTTGACCAGTAACCATATTTTTTTATGTTTGGGACAAACAGTGATAGATTGTGCAGCAATCAATTATTCTAGATCAAGCATATTCAAATAATACATTGTGACATTCAGTAATTTGTTATTTGGAATAATTAGATGGTTACTTCATTGTAGTGCAGACAAGGCAGCTAATTTGTTTTTGATCTTTATAAAAAGGAAAGACTTCATTTGTTCAATGGAGTTGCTCTTTTTAATTAAAAAGGCTAGTTTTCTCATTTGCACTTTATATGAAAGTTGGCTTATAAATACATAATAGTACATGCAGAACGCTGACCAAAAATAAACATTCACATTTGGATTGTTCACTGTTGCCTTTTTCAGCGAGGAAATGAAAGTTCTTTTGAATCCTGAATATCTGGAACATGATGCCTAGTAAGTTTGARCAAGTTTCTTTACATTTAATTTGCTGTTATTTGTAATACATTATTTAACAACAAGTTTCTGGGTTGTTCCCTTTCAGTGCGATGTTCACACGTCTTATGAAAACTGCAGAACATTGGTTTTCAACTTTTGAACATGATAGTCAGAAGGTAAATACTGCTTTTAAATGTACTTATTTGTGGTTTTAAGCAGATGAGATTTAAATATGATTGATGTTGTTTAAAGCTGATTAGACATCTCTTGGTAAAGTGTCTCAAACAAGTTTACAATCTTTAAAGGTTCTTCAGAATTTGGTCATAAGCACTTGTGGAATGTCTTCCAGGTGAGAGTTCCTGTCTATTGTAAGATCACTTGGTAATCAAAASCAAATATGCAAGCACAGATTTTTCTGTATATAAGTGATGTTCTTGCATAGCATTCRAAAGAGTGCCTGCCATAGGCACTCCTGTGTGCCCAAAACCTGGGCAAATGGCATGTTAAATAAATTCCTATAGGTCAAGTATTAAGGTTTGAATTATTGTCAGCTGTAAACAATACACAAAATTTGCTGTGAAACTGAAACTTTAACCATGGACTGTATGTCAAAGGTCAGGRTGTATCTTTCCCTGGCATAATCATTCCATTTCCTTCATTTTTTTTTTTCTTTTTAACCTCAGGGTATTCAAATAGAGGGTATGTCTTTGCCTTCAGATCTCTTGTGTATCTGTACAGACACCACTRAATTTAGTATATTGCTGCTTTATAAAAAAGCTTTTGCAGTGTTCTGAGTTAAGTTCTACAAAACTCTCCTTTGCAGGGACCTTCTGGAGACCATCTAAATCTTGATTGAAATTTTTCATGCATGGCATGAAGGACAATTCCCTCATTCAGTTGCTTAAGATTTCCTTTGAATGCTTCTTTTCCTGTCTCTTTCCATATTTTTGATTCTCTTTTTTTTTTAATGCTGGAAAATTTGTGTGATGTAGCATATTTGGAAGGCTCTAGCAAAATATTAACAGTATTATGGGTATCGCTGAGACTTTCAGTGTATTATATCCTAAAAGAGTTGGCCTCCAAACTTAGTTTCAGCTTGATCCACTTCAGCATTTTTCACATAGACCACGGGGAGAATATCTAGAGTTAAAAAAAGCTTATTAAGAGTCTGATTGGTTCTGGATGTCCATATGTATGCACCAAAACCTATAGTTGGAAACTGTAATTGAGYACTAGTTTGAATGATGGTTTTGCCAATCTGATGAAGAAAAAGTTGTCCACCCAAGACTTATATAAAAGCATCTATTTTCTTTAAATATTTAGAATATTATATATTTTATCAGATATGGAGCATTGGCATCTTGGCCTAAGCTACCTACAGTTATAAATTATTTGGTTTTTAATATAATTTCAGTAGCTAGGGATAAAGCATATGAGATGCACATTTTATGAACTTACTACATATGCACTTTTATTTCAATAACAAGGAGAGATATGTTTCTCTGAGTATAGCTTTTCAAAATTCAGTGTATTCAAATGTATTTGTTCCAGTTTCTGTGGCAGAGGTGGTAAAGTCTGAGGYTGAATTTTTTTCCAGGACATAACTAGGTCTGCTTACAGATTTGCAGTGCTTGGATAGAAGGTGAAAGTTTACATTGCCCTTTCCAGTCCTTTCATGGCATAAAAAATTAACATTGCAAAGAGAATGGATTAATATCTAGTTGTTTGTTCTTGTTCTTTGCAAACATGTATAATCTTTAATAATCCTTTCTTGTACATATGCCTTTTACAATCATGACTTTGAGGGTTTGCCACATAATAAAGTCTGAAGCTTCACAAGGGGAGGAATGAAAGCATGTGCTCTGAGAGACATGTTACATTTTACAGCCTATAACAGTTGTTTCCATTACTCCCAAYTGCCATTAGAGGAGCTTCTCCAGCTACTCCATTCCCTAGTGGTTAATGAGAGAAATCTGTCCTCAGTTTATACTTGTACTATGTCCTAGCCTGTCTTTACTGCTGTAGCATTTGTTTCCTAAATGCAGGAATATATGAATTGTATTAGTATCGACTACCAGCCGTTCCACTTCTCATTGTGGTAGGTAATGTTTTGTGACAGGACTTGGTGACCCTGTTCCTAATACTTAGCTAAAGTTTTCAGCTGCATTTCACAGCTATTCATATTTAAACTCTTCTTAGGGGTGAATCTGCTGCTCTCCTATAAACAACATTGCACATTCCATCATTTTTTTCCTTTTATTGTGAACCACATCCTGTTAGGGTTGTTCATTTATATTTCATGTTAGTAATAGACGACTAAACACATGCACTCAAGTTTTTTTGCAAGACTTAAAAGCTCACAAAAAGAAAACAGGTGTTTTCTCTCACGTGGCAAATAATTACTCAGTGAGTACAAGCAAGGGCACAGTACTGTGTTGTCCACTTGGCTTTGGGTACTGGCACTGTGAGTCATTTCTAGTGAAACATTTTGGCGGCTTGGTTTTATTAGTCTATTCGAGCATCTTTCTGTTTGGGCTGTTGGTTTCACACCAGCAATGTGATTTTTGGAGCAGTTTCAACTGACTAGAGGTATTGTCATTTTCTCAACCAAATTGCATSAGAGGAGACAACAGACATGACTGTTGCACTCTAGTCATCCACTGAGCTTCTTGGTGGAGTACAAGGAATCAGGAGGCATGGACAGACAAGGCTTTGTTATTGGCTGCAGCTGCTCCTTCGCAGATTCTCYCATGCCTTGAAGATTTCTGTTAATWGGGTTAATTTCTGAGATGCTGATAAACTGCATTTTGATGGGTACCATTTACTTATCTCGTGCTTTTAGAAATGGCAAGRCAGCTTATACTATTGGATGCACTTAGCCATGTTTGATAGTCAGTCAGCCTGACAGTCAGCAATGTGTCRGTGCTGCATTATGCCAAGGTGCACAAATGCTGCAAGTGACAAATAACTCCAATTTTGGCACAGAGGAAGCTTGCATTAGTTTTGATATTCACAATCTTTCGACGCTTGAGCCAGGGTTTCCTAATCTGTCTTGTAATTTTGTGAAGATGGCTTTAAACCCACACACAACTAATGGTGTAAAGACTGATCTGAGTAATAGCTAGTCTTTTCACATTACAAGTTTAAATAAGCAGAGAGAGTCTGACGTTGAGATTCCCATATAAGTTTTTATGCCTATAATRAAGAAAAGCTTAAAAACACAAATCTTCTGGGTCATCTGAGTTACGAATACATACAGTGGTCAAGCTGAAGTTACGGTCAACTTGAGTAAACCAGAATAAAGTTTGTACTCCATTTATCTGCCAAATGATAGAACAAGCACAGTCTACAAATCCATAGAATTCCAGACTTTCTTGGTTAGTATCAAAGATAAATTCATATGTTTATAAAAAGAATTAATATAGACTGACATTTACTGTTAAGGCAATGTTACTGTATCACAGTTGAAGAGTGGTTTTCTGTATAGAAGAAGATAAGTGGATACCTATTTTCAATATTTTGCATTCTGTCATATGACCAAGAAAATAAAGGAGTCTGAAATAATAGGAAATAGCCATACAGGGTAGAAAGAAGGCTGCCCAACTTGGTAAGAAAGAAGTTAATAGAATAATTTTAAAAAACAGGTAGGAGAAATATCCTTTTTCAATATACCTGCAGCTGTGAAGAACTTCAGTATATGCTAACTAGCAGCATTGCTCATTATCCTCTAAGACACTAGATGTTTTWTTTTAAATTCCTATTTCTTAGAACAGCAAAGATTTTTAATTAATGCATACCATGTCAGTTATCTTTGTTTGACAGTCTGAGGGAGCTTTGTCAAGTGATTTGCTAGAGTATCTTAAATTAATATGTCTTGGTACTGCAATACCATGGTTAAACTACCACACTATAATAGATCAGTCCCTTTGCTGCAATTGCCATAGCAAAGCAACAATTAAGCAGATTTTAAGATACAATTTATAATCAATCAGGTCCTTAAATAGAAACATATTACCTGAAATCACTGCACAGCATTCTACCATATTTACTGCAGTGCAGAAATCAAATAATTAAGAAAAGGTCTTCAAATAAAGAAGATCAACATGAAAACTAGACTTTTTGGTAGATATTATTAAATGTTCACTGTCCATCTGAATGTTAAACCATGTTCTAAGTAATTTTGAAATAGCTGTAGGAAACAACCTTGGGGTTAACTCATACAAAARAACTTTCTTTGTTCTTGAATGTTAAAAATAATGCTCTTTTCACTGTATTGAAACAAGTGAATTTGTGTTTTAGCAATTTGAAATGTAATGAAGTCTCCTGAAATTATTAACCATTTGCGGCTGGATAATTCTTCTCTATTAATATAGTGAGAAAAGTGTAGAAAAACAGCAGATGTTTTTTAAAGTGAAGATTTTGAGTCAGAGGTCATGATGACAGATCATAGCAAAGTCATTATAAAATTCTTCTTTTCTTGCTRTTCCAATTTTCACACTTTTATAACYTTAACATTGTCCCTAACAGCTTAATTCTCTCTTTCCCTGTCCCCCCATCTTTCTCGTGATAGCTTTGACTTGTCCTTTTTTATTTCTCATTCTTTTTACATGTTTCCTATTCAGTGCAGTTCATTACTTGCTGCATTTCTTTCTACCATTCTCTCTCTTTTTCATTTACCTCACTCTTTTGCCAGAAGAACAAATTTAAAGCAATATCATGTTCAAGGATGCTAATACTCCACTGCTTTTCACTTCATATGTGTTGTTTTGTAGATCTTGGCATAGTTTTGCACAGCCCTCAGGTCCAACCAGCTGCTGTCTCATTGTTCTATTTCTTTTTTCCTTTAAAAGTTTCTGATGCTTTATCAAAGCTGTGTAGGTTTTAAGGTACAGCCACCAGATTTTCTGTGCAAGGGAAGCCTGTTTAGAAAGGATTGTTTGAAAATAAGTTGCTTCCTATTTGGTATGCAATTTATTGTCCTCTGAGGGCATATATTCTCTACTGAGTTACCATTCATCTGCTTTATTCTGGACTGACTCAGACTGCTGATATTAAAGCTAAAATAAAGCTGTCAACACTTTGTCAGAGCATGAAAAGTAAAGCACGCACGTAAAAATTGATGTGCAGAATGACGGGCACTSCTTGGCACTCCTGGGAAGGGGAATCCCACAGTACCTTCCACAGAAGTGGGTACTTGAGATTCCTCTTCTGCTGGAAAAGAAATGAGTTATTACTGTGTTTGTTTGGAAGTCAGTGTTTACATCAAATGACTCTCCTGCACATCTCCTTTAGACAATCAGGCTTCATGGGTTGTTCTTTTTTTCACCCTRTTTTCTGTGTCTGCAGGAGAAAGATGTGATGATAACACCCATGCCCTTTGCGAGGCCACAGGACTTGGGGCCATCTATTGCTATCGTAGCAAAAGTAAATCAAATTCAGGATCATCTGCTGAAGAAACATGATATTGAGCTGTACATGCATTTGAACCGACTGGAAATTGCTCCACAGATTTATGGACTGTAAGTGTTTGCAAAGCATTATTTAATTTAATTCCTTGGGGTTTTTCTTTCACTATATTAGGAAATATTTTTCCGTTACATTTTGGATTAGAGAAGTATGACTAAAAAGAAGTACTTATCTCTTAGAATTTACTTGTTTTGCAGAATTACAGTAAATGCCACCCTACTGTTGTAGTTGTGACAGTGGCATTTCCAGTGCAGCCAATGTCCATTCAGCTACAAATTAGAGACCCTGATGAAGACTTCTGTACTTACCAAATCAAGTACAAAGTCTACTTGGAGTTTTCCTATAAGAACACATGAGATAATAGGACACAAAAAATACTGGCATTGAGTGGTTTATTTACCTCATTTTATCACCAGTTTAATATCAGTGAACTTTTCCCTATTGTGTTATGTGATTTTGGATGATGGTAGTACAGGGGGAGGGAAARGGCATGCTAAAGTAAAGGCATGGGTATAATAAATTGTCTGAGGACGGATTAAGCCCAGTTATTCCCTTTTCCATGAAGCTGCTTCATGGTTGTGTGTTGTATACCCCCCTTCCAGGGGTGTGACTTGGTATGTGGCCTTATCCACGTGTTTGTAGCATTGAATCCAAACCATTTGTAGCTGCTGTAGTCAGTCTGGGTCAACACAGAGTGTGCAATTCGTGTGAGCCATGAGAAATGGTGAATTGACTGTGGTTGTGAAGAAGAATCATGCCTTGATCRTCTGGAATTCTAGACATTTGATTCATTTTGATCATTCCTTAAGGAACTGGCAAGCCATATGTGTAGTTGTAGGGCAGAAAAAATGACACTTTTTTAAACTTGTTTTTTTGCAGTGATTTAAGGTAAGATTGGCTTTGTCTTAAATTAAAAAAAAATAATAGGTGTGAATTTCCAATGCAATTGTGGATTATAACAACTCTGTAGGAAATAGAGAAAGGGTAGGAAAAGGTGACTGTGTAAATGTCAGACCAAAACTGCAATACTTAAAACTAAAGTCTAATTTGATGTTACTATAAAATGAAAAAATGCTGCAACATAATACACTCTCAAGAAAAGACTTGAGCTACCTATTAATAACTTGCATTAGGAAGATGAATGTAATTCTACAAAACTTACTTAAATRCATTTTATAGGTATGAGTTAAATGGGGAGGAAAAATAAGGCAAGTAAACTCAAGGTATTAAAAGTACAAAGAAGATAGACTGTCCTGTTACAATATTTTTTTGCATAGTGTGTTTTCTTAATATCTTCACTAGTCTGGAAAAGAAATCAAGCATTCCTAATAAACTCCAGGAGTAGTAATGAATAAGTAGGCTGTATAAATATCAAGGAAAACAAAAATACATTGTTTCATTTATGAAGACTTATGAAAACAAGGAGACATTAAAATAAGTTAAACTTCAGAAATTTGCAAACAGATATTTTGGGGCAAAAATAATTTGTAATGTAGGTATTCACGTCAGTTTAAGATTTTGCCTTTCAGTAAGAGAAATAATTGAAAGAAAAAATTATACGTTAGCTGTAAACATAMTATTATAATAACAGAAGAACGATGCAGTCTGGTGAGGCATAAATAGAACTGAATCTGAGTAAAGAAATTTACAGTTAAGAGAATGAATTATGAGAGCTTCAGGCTGACTATCAAGAAAACYTTACTAGCAGGGAGCTGTTAGACTATAAAATAATATATCAAAAATTAACAAAGGAAAAGCCATCAGAATATTTTAAAAACCRGCTTTGAAAAGCTCTCAAAAATGGGTGGTGTCATACAGACAGAGTCTGCATTGGCAGAAGAGGAAAGTAGGTTACCTGTGAGGTCATATCCTTCTCTGATTTCAGATTTGATATAGAGGACAGGAGAAAAAGAAAGGGAAAGGAGTATGACTGTTTTGTATTATTCTCACCTTTAATGATGTCTGAACTCTTCATAGTAATTTCCAGTGAGCCAGCTGACAGTCTGAGATGCTGTATCTTTTCCTGTATTTAACATTTCTTGAACTAGAAACAGCATTTCTTAAACAACTTAGGTTATTAATAATTGCTTAACCTAACCAAAGTGCAGAATTCATATGAGTTTTTTGTTGAAGTTTATTGTTTTGCTGAAGATTTACTAACAATAAATATTCATCTGTCAGCCTTGATACCACTCAAAAAAAATATGCAGATGGTAGAAGGAAGACTGGGTACTTTGCTCAAAAGATACTATTGCATTCCTGGAGAATARGATCAATATGACAGGCATGTACTTAGTAGCAGCCTGCCCTAATCTGTACAAGTTATAAAGTTCACTTCTATAAAATACAGCATTTTATACTTTGATTCCTTCTACAACCTTCTGGGGCAAGGCAGAAACAATTCTTTGCATTTTTGTGCAGTTGATTCCATCCTTTGATGTTTTCAAATACTTATTATTTTTCAAACACTAGCAAGATTTGTTCTGGGAGCTCAGGTACCCTAGCTGGTTGTMTATTTCCATGTTCAGAAACCGTCCTTTACCATGAAATGTGGTTATACATTTCCTGAAATTGTGCTTACCTGCTTGCAGGACCAAGTTTAACAAGCATTTCAATACGTGTGGTACAACTCATTAATTGTGGCTGCTGCCYAGTTTTGAAGTTTTAGCTCAAAGCAATAGATTGCCTTCTCTTCCTGAGTGCAGCAGTAAACAGAGTTGGCTGTCTCATTCCATTGCTGATTGGGAAGAGAACCCAGTTAGRTACAGCAAGGTGTACTGGGGTCATGGCTGTGCTGTACTTCTGTGCTCTGGAAATTCAGGTTGGTGTCAYAGACAGCAGCAGCCCTAGCACAGGAATTTCTGTATCTGGAAATTCTGAGACTGTGCTTTCATTCACTTGCAGTCAGCCACTGCTTGTCCCTGTGATAATTATTCAGYTGCTATTAATATCAGCTGAAGTGGAACCAGCAATATAGAGATAAAGGTTTTGTGCCTTATCATTCCTCAGTCTACTTGCTTTGCCATGTGTCTAGCCTGGATTCCAAGATAATGTTTTGCAGAATAACATTGTTTCATGCTTATGGTAATACTGTGAATAGTCTAACCAAACTATAATAATTACCTAATCATATCTAATTTTGTACTTTGTAAAGTCAAGTACAAGAATGGTTTGAAAATAAAATGGAGMTGATTACATTAACAGTTCAGCGACATGCTTCCTGATAATAAACTTTTCTCTAAATAAAAAGAAAAAAATGCTAGAATTGAACATAAAGATTGGATACTCCAAAGGGTTGACAGGTTGAATATTCAGTTTAATTTTGAAATTAGATGAGTTAACAATGATTAATGTCCTAGATTAAATGGTACTCTGATGTTAATTTCTTTGACCCTTACATCTAATTCATGTTAAAGTACAAAATAATTATTGCAAAATGATACTGCATTTTCTACAGTGGCCAGTGTTTGCAGAGATAAATTAAGCAGGTTTTGCTCTCAGCTTGAGAAAGGGCAGGGTTTGAGGAATGTCCTCATATACCTGTATTTTAGGCAGGTATATTTTAAGACATTTTCTTCCATTTAAGGGCATTTGTAGTCAGGAGTTTCTTTTACATTTCACTGAAAAGATGAATCAGTTGGAAAAGTCCCACATAATATAATTATTAGTACTTTATTTTATGTACTTTAGTACTTTATTTTATGTATTTAGTACTTTATTATGAGGGTGAATTGCATTGCACCAAATAAATTTCTCATGGAACTGCATGCAGTAAGTTCAGCCAGATCATGTAAATATATATGAAACAGCTGTATAGAAATAATACACAGAAAGATAATGACAAGGCATGAGGATAAAAAGCTTTATTTAAGAACAAAAATTAAATGCTGGCATTAACTCACCAGCCCCTGCATCATAACACTGATGGCAGTATTATACTGGTAAAGCAAACTCTTGCTAAGCACATATCCAACAGACAATAAAGCACATGCAGAACTGAGCATAAATATTTCATGGTGGCTTCAGCTCAGTACAAAAACGGCCCTCTCTGAACACTCAGCAGTGATGGCTCTGCCTCCCGCTGCCGCTCTGCTCTGCCATCCATCAGAGAGACACTGCCCTCTGCRCATCTCAGCCCTGCAGCCCCCCAGGAGGAAGCCTATCTCAGGAGGCAAAGAAATAAAAAAAAACAAAAGAGGAGGGTGCAAGCTAAGTTTCAGGGTGACTAGGCACGGGTGTAGSTTTGAAGGTAGCGTTGGAAAGGTTATGTTACGGTAAAGTCAACAGCAGATGTGCTGTTCCACTATTACTATTCTTAGTTGCTTTGCTATGAGCACTGCTGTGGGGCATCCACCTGTTTTAGTTTTGGTATCAGGCAGTATTCTTTTGCGTAATCATATTGGTTTCTGGAGGGAGAATTTAAAGGATTTTACCTGTGTAGTAAAGGAACATAAATCATATTCATTGTATCTGAATAAAARAGAAAATCCCACTAGTTATCAGAATAAGAAGTCCTTATGATCTAAAGAAAAAGTAGATCAAAGATCAGTCTTGCTAGKAGAACTTTTCAGATCATCCAGGATGCCTGAGTTTATTTTGGATTCTCACACTTCACCAAAAAAAAATGAGATAATATATTACATGGTCCAAATCCATTACATTTCCTCTGTAGCTTTTAATCCAGTGTCATCAATCAATTGGACAGCAATTACAATGAAAGCAACTTTGAGCTATTGTTCACGTAGTAGAGGAACCACCAAAATCTGGCCCTGCTATTAAAAGGSAAGTGTCTGACAGTGAGTATCTAGCAATGGGTAAGAATAAGCAAATACAAAGTCTTTCTGTACAAAGCAGTAATTCTTATTTGAATGTCCAGGACCAAATTAATCACAAATTTAGTATCYCGAATTGCTGTTGATTTCCAGTACTTCATTTTCTGTTTTATTTAAACAAAGCATTATATATAAAGATTTTAATGGACTATAAATCCCTGCTTGTCTGTCAGTGGAGGGCTTGTTGAGGATTTGGTTGCAGATGACCAGGCCTTTCTAAGAAAGATTAGTGTCCACTGTTGGTCCCACTAATTACAAGATACAGTTTACTGGATTTTTAGGTAGAGCTTTKGGGAGCTGGCTCAGGCATCTCTAGATATTACTATGAATTCTATCTTGCGTAGTGAAAATAGTACTTTAAGAGGAAACCTTTCTAAGGTGACATCTGAAGCTACTTCAGAAAGCTACCATGTATTTTGATGGGGCCAGGGATTGCCTCATCTACTGCTGACATACCAATGGTACTGTGATGGTTTGCTAAATCAAATTGCTTCCTCTTTGCAAATAAATGAGGACAATTCTTGAGGATCGTTGTAGGTGTCTTACCTTAGGCAGCAAGCAGATCCTCCTTAACTCTGAAAGCTGCTTTTCTTCTGTTTTGAAGTGAGGCTACTCACTCTTTCATGTTCTTAAATGATCTATCTGTTTCTTGTTGTTGAGTTCCTCAAAAAGCCTTCTAGTTAATTGATGGAAAAAATATATATTTCTTTTTGTGCTGCATCTTGTTGTGTTGAAAATTACAGTATGATGAACTTGGATTTTATCMTTTTCCCCAACTGCCACAAACAGTATTTTAGTCTTACCTCTGACTTTAGGATTTTAAGATGTAAATAATGTAAAAGACCACTCTATAAACAGAATGAAGGATTGGTTGAKGTGTCAAAAGTGTTTGTCAGAGTTTTACTCTCCTGCTGCATAATTATGTGCTGAGATGATAATGAGCAGTACTGGGTGTCTGTGAGGATGGAATGCAGATTTGTCATTTTGTTGCTCTTGATGCAGGTGATGTGCTTCCCATATGAAGTACAGGGAGTTATCTTTATCTGGGAAGGAAACAAGCAAGAAAGYTTCCATTTTGACTTTTGTCACGTACCCTAAAAAGGAAAAAAGCTGGTAGCATTAAACATGAATAGGCTTAGAGACCACTGGATTTGAATAGAGCTAGTATCTTCTTAAACCTGTGATGAATTTAGTAGACTATAAACTTGTGTTTAGAAGGCTGTCTTTTGTTTTTTGGGTTTTCTTTTTGTTTGTGGGTTTGCTTGTTTTGTTGTGTTGGGGGGTGTGTTCTGTTGGTTGGGTTTTTTTACTTATGTAGACAGTAGCTGTTGACCATTAAAGCAGAACAATGTATGGAGAAATTCTACTCCAGTAAGGAATTTAAGGTGCTATATATCGAGTATTTACTTCCCCTTTTGCTTTCTTTATACTTAAATCACATCAGCTGTTCAGGTTAACCAGGTACTGTTTAATTTAGTGCATCATTTTGTTTCATTCAATGGTCTGGAACTTAGTCTAGAAAACTCATCTTGGAAATGGGTACAAAAAAGGCACTAAGTAGGTCAAGTAACTGTTGCAGAAAATAATTATCTCAGCATATGCCTGAAAAATGAAACTACTAACATGACCATGCTGACATGATGTTAGGAGGCAAAATACAGCACTTTGGACTTAAGCATTTGCTAGTAGCCAAGGCATTTCCTGTAGAATCCAGTCCTGGATAATTCATGTTTKGGTTAACCAGTGCTTCATCCTCACTACTTATTCTTACTGAGTCTATACGAATCAAGTTAGTATGGGCATGCAATCACATGTGACTAGCTTCCTGTSAAGACATACCTTTAGAAATGATAATGAAGTATTGAAGAGAACCATGTGCACCATCCAGCAGGGAAAGATCATCCTGTCATCATCCTTAAGATAAAAGTTAATATCTAAAAGTAGTCTGAAGACTAATACAGACAGTTGTTGCCCTTCAAAATCCTTTGCATCACCTTGATGCACTTAAAAAAGAGAACTSTGTTAGAATCTAACAAGAGCAATAGAAAGAGATAGTAAACACAATTTAATGCTTAAATTGTAAGATTTAGAAGTTATACACTACTGGGATCTATTAAGTAATGCAGCTAAGAAAATTTTGTTTGAGATCTTTAAACAGAGTAGCATGAAATACCTAAATACATAATGTTGGCCTGTTGGAAGCAGAGGTAAATCTCATTAAAAAACCTAAGTTTTTAATACGTAGTGATTATTCCATATCAGAGCAAACTAGGCCATTTTGGATTTTTGTAGGGGAGGAAAAGGATGACAAGGGATTGCATTTGAGAGAAAAGCAGTAGCCAGTGAACTGCCTTAAGGTGTGGGATGTCAACTGTAGAGATAGAACAGTCTCCAGTCTGAGTCTCCCTTGGCCTAGGAGGATATGGTAATCATCTGGCTCTTCAGGGTCATTTTCATCTGAGTTCTTCATTTTAGCAGAAAATTATATCCTGAAACCACAATTCATCACTAATGAAAATGTTGTTGAAAATTAGTGAAGTAGTAATTCTGTAGGAATATGGCCAGTCTGCATTTTCTCTAAAAGCATCTGATTGCCCAGTAGAATGCAGTTAATTGGGAAAATCAACGGCAGTGTAGTGTCAGCATTGGGAAGAATACTTCCTTTTTGKGTTTTCTCCCCACCAAAGTAATAACTCACCAGGTAGTTAAGTCACTCTGCTTCCGCTTCAGATACCAAGATTAGTTCTTGGATGGCCATTTCTACCCCTATGGACTGGGTCTCCCTGCCCTTCAGCCTAACCAGATGTTGCAGACTGAGGTGAGGAGTTTGGGCAGGGGAGGAGGAAAAGATGGGGAATCCTACAGGCAACTTATAATTCCCCTTGTATGTTCTGAGTTTTCTCTGGCAGTTGTTTTATTGGGAGTTATTGTGTTGTAAAGATACACAACAGTGTCAGAAGTCCACACAACAGTAAAAGATCCTGCCCTGAAAATAATGCAGCAGTCTGTCCTAATTTTTAAAATGGGTGAGCTGGATAGTAGTTCTCCATGACCTTGTGAACCTTTTTTCCAACATCTTGTTAGAGTCATAGAAGCTTCATCAATAAAAAAAAAAAAAAACTTTTTCCAAATAGGTGCATGCCTTGAGTATCTTTTCTGGTTCTGATGTGGTTTTGAGCAAGAACTTTTAAAAGTATCCTATGAAATATTAAAGCAAGCCATCCATATCCGAAGAATAAAATCCATTAACACAGGTCACAGGAATAGGTTGCTCAAGAGTAGTGCTGTTAATTAGGGTGCACAATTTTGTGTAACTTTTGCATATTGTATGAATTCACAATATTTTAGTCTAAGTAAAGCATGAGAAATGGTTTTTGAGAAACATTTCTRAGAATAGAATTATTTCACCAAACTAATGCTGTAAAAATGGGGKAGAATATTTCATCACACCTYGTATTGAATGTWATACCTAGAGGCCCTAAAGGGTTARGTTACACAACTTAGCAGGAAAGCTCCACAGATTTTGGCAAGAAGAGAAAATCTGTGCATGGCATTGCAAAATAGAATTRTCTAGTGAAAAAGAACAAAAGCAGACAAGAGTAGGAGCTGGTTTCAATACATATTTTGAAATCAATGAACGAGTCATACTTGAATCTTTACAGAAAGCCAGGGCTGCTGCTCTTCTATATTCTTCCTCTGAAAACACTCAGCATAGCATTTGCAGCTTGTTATTGACTGCCAGTGACAATTCCTTGAATTTCCAGGTAGCAGTGTTTCTAAGGACAAAAGGCAGTGGGTGCCCCTAGACTTTGTTATTCATGTGGGACGTATTGACAGCAGAACAGCAATTCTTCCCAAACTTCAGAGAAGCAAAATGGCATCACCAATGTAACATCAGCTTGAGAAGTCCGTGAGAGACATTGCCTTTCACAGACCTTTATACTGTCATCTGTCACTTACAATGATCTGCTTTTCTTTATTCTTCTCACCTTATTTGAAATTAGGACCATGGTTAGCATACTTCTTTTGATTACCTTTTATACATTTTTTTTGGTCTGAAAAAGTGCCCAATGCAATGATCTTTGAATGWCACAGAAACAATATCTTTTGCTTTTGGTATTGAGAAAGGGGAGAGAGAAAAGAAATTTCATCTTTTCTGCTTTTTAAGTTCACAATATGATGCAGATTGCTGTTGCTCCTACCARTAATGCTATCAGGTTTTTATTAGCAGAAGTGGAGAAGTTAGTAAAAAATATTTTCATACTTTGGATTAATCAATACACATACCACATGTGCAGGGTAGCAGCAGAACTGTGTAAGGTTGTGTGTTATGAAATATCATTACAGTGTTTAAATCAAGATTCCACACATCTAAACAAAGTCTTTAGTTGTATACAGTATATATCAGTGAATGCTGTGTGAGCTGTTAGAGTCTAAGTTTGGGCCGTGCAGTTTATTCTATTTCTAACAATTACTTGTAGGAATGAAATACAAAATTAGTGACATGAGGTTTGGGTTTTCTTAATTAATGCAAATACAGTTAGCTGGAAGTGTATGGGACATCTTGAATCAAAGAATTCTCATTGTCTTGCTTATCTATGAGAGAAATCACAAAAGAGTAATGTCAACAGAAGAAAATAGTTCTCACAGAAAGTTTTCAATGTAACAATGTGCTTAATATGTAGAAACATTRATGATGACACAGTTACATTTGTATAGACAGAGCAGTAGAAAAGATAATGTCATCTTTGACCTTAGCAACTCTTGTWTTAGTATTAATGGCTTGACATGCTACTTACTGAAAAATTGTTTAAAAGAATTGAAATAGATTTARTTCCCCTTTTTCTTATTTCAATAATTGTAATCAGAAAAATGTTTCTAATGGTGTAATCCGAAATCCAGCTGAAATACTTAGTTATACATCCTGCTTTAATGTACATCTGAGCTCTGGGGCTCTCATGCTGAAACACATTCCCTGATTTATCTTCTGTCTAAACTATTTCATACATTATGACTCTGTGCTGCAGCCTTTGATATTCCCTGTGACATCATGAGACAGCTGTGTTACATTGTGTTTAAGCAGTACTAAACCTTTAAACTTTAAACGAATATTTTTCTTCTCAGAGGTATAAATAGAATATGTAATAAGCATCTGTGGGATATGCAATTAATGTCACTTGTGAGGAAAGACCTTCATGATGCACTTGGGTTTTGGCACTCTTAAATTATGAGCTCTTTACTACACTCATGGGATAAATTCCATATTCCCCAGATGCTTATTATGTATCTTCCATCTCCCTTAATTCCTATTAGCTGGATTAGTAGTTGTTGTGATGTTGAGGTTTATGGTAATTTAACTGGGGTGGTTCTCAGTGATCAATAAATAAACTTCAAAAGTTTAGCAATTTTTATTTTCTAGCAATTCCAGTGTGAATAGCTGTAACAGTTTACATTAAGTGCTTGTTGGATATACCAAAAACTTTGGTCATCTRTACACACTGGTCTATCCATTATCTAAATTTCAAAAAAAACCAAGCAAATTTGTAAAAGCAAAAGCGAAAGATGAGCTGAATTGCAGTGTTCTGATGTGACTAAGATGGGTACCATTAGCACCCACAAATGTAAATAAAAAKCAGTTTACATAGAGAATAAATATTTTTTGCTAAACGATGATATTATTAATGTTCTAGTCACAGTCATTATCTGGAGAGTTTGTCAAACTGGTACAGAATGGCCTAGATTAGTTGTCAACTCAGGAGCAAATAAGATTTTTTAAAGACTCAATAAAGTCCGGTGATTAATTGCTATATATTCTGATTCATGCCTATCCCATTTTATCTAATTTAATAAAAGTCTAAAATGATGATTAATCCTTTCACATCAGCAGTTGCTGGTACATCCATTACATGTCCAATCTGAATTCCTCTGCCAAGGAGTTAACTACTATTTTGAACTTGGTGTGAAAAATATCATTATAAATTTCATTAACCTGATCATCAAATTTAAAAAAGTCAACTCGTAAAATCCATTACTACATATCATGCATCGAAGATTAAAAACTGGTCCTTGGTGGGCAGGAATAGCCAGGATTTAATTCCCACAGCATATGTTTAAAGTGCTCATATGACATTATTGTATCTGTAATTATCAGAATTTTATGTTTATTAACCCAAGTGAATTAAGAATCTTGTTTTGCGTAGAATTTAGCATGCGTGTTAAATTGACCATTAATTCAGAGCTTATCAACGTATATGTATTTACCACAAATGCAAAGATATTTGTTTAGCATATTGTAATAATTTTAGCTTTTAGAGAATTGCCTTCCTTTAATTATTCCTTCTTGAACAGAATAATTTACTTTTTCAGTTCTTCCAGTTGGCTATTCTTGGTGTGGATCCCCATGGGTGACAGTGATATAAATCTTACTTGGAGTATTTCGTGTTAGCACTACATCTCAACCATAACTATGTCTTCCTCTTCACTGGGTGTTTTTTTCCCATCCATGGTTAGATCCTACAGAGACACCTCTCCATGCTGTATGGTAAATKTGCCTCAGCCCAGAAATATCCAAAAAGCCTCCCAGCCTTGCAGCTTGAGGGTGGGGTTGTCACTTACTTTTCTGAGGGTTGCTCAAGTTGGAAATTTAGTAAATGCATAGAAAATATGCAGCCGGAGAGCTCAGAGAGCTGAATTCCCCCACCTATTTGGCAATTTGGGCTGGGGTCCCAGTGACTCTGCWGCCACCATCTGAAGCCCATCCCAGTGCTGGGGCAAGACATGGAGTGCCAGCAATTCCCTTAGGAAACAGCAGTCCTGGCAGGGCCAGCTCCCCAGCAAACCCYACCTATGCTGTGCCCAAGGGGTAARTGCTTTTACAGGAGTGTATGGAATGCACCACAGGAAAAGAAAACAGAAAATAGTTGGGACAGACAGCTGTTCTCTGGGTTGTTTTTCACTCGTGGCTGCAAGCTGCAGACCCATGGTTGGCTCCCAGCAGAGGGATGAAAGCCACATGGTTTGAGAAAATAGGAACTATGGGCCTTTTGCCAAACCAAAACCATCACTATTTATTATTTTGTTTTCTTACTGGAGCAAATGTGCAGGTGGACCTCCCTTCCATTTGCAGACAAGTATCATTAYTTCAATAGGTAGTCATGGCAGTGAAAAAGTGTTTCTGAACAGCTGGGTGATTCACCAGAGATGTATATCACATGTTCAGATTATCAGGTGTTGGACTTGGAAACACACATTTTTATCATACTACAGCTTAGGTTCTATTAGCATGAAGAACAAGAGGACCTAGGTGATTTTAGTCTTGGAGGGACCAAAATTTATTTCTAAAACTCAACTTTAATTTAAAAAAAATTGTCCACTGTAAAATTTAACAAACTTCTTAATTAAATTAGCTTTAACCTATCTTTTTATCTATCTTTGATCTAGATTACCTTTTGGTCTATAAAATATCGGACTTAGAACATCATTTTCTTCTAGWTAATGGTTTAAATAATCTGTCTGCAGGACTTCACATAAATTCCACCAGCCTRAGTAAAAAATTCCTCAACTGAGGTTGCAGGTGAATGTATGTGAAGTAGTAGCAGCTCCCAAAAATTTGTGTCTATACTTTATGGATGGAATTATAGCCAGCTACATTTCATAGGATCCTTCCTATGAAATTCCATAACATGTCTTAGTTTATGAACATTATAGAGAATTGTTTTGTAAACTTTGTGGAAGAGTTAGTATTAATTATCTACTGTGGAAAAAGACAAGCAATGTTATGTTTCGTTAAGAAAGKTTCAAGATCTTAAGACCTTCTTTTCATTTTACTTTTTTTTTACATTTCAACAGTCATTCCACTGAGAGTGGAATGTTTTAGTTTTTCATTCCACTGAAAAATTACAGGTATCATTCATTGGCTTTTCGTCTGTGTCCATTCCTGAAAAAATTGCAGTATTTTCTCTTGAGATGCTTTCAGTATATAGCATTTGGCTTGAATGCCAAAGCACAAGTCATCTATAATAAATTGTTTCACCAGTATATCTAATCTTCCAATTGCCCAGTCATTTATTCTTTTTTTTATATCTCAAAAATTGGTAACAGTTACAAGATTTTCATAATTAGCACATTTAGTTTGGTAACGAACTAAACTACCATCAGAAGACAAGACAGGGTGGTAAATATGTGGTTAGTAAGGAGGGAGAAAGTTTGAGAGATGGTTAAATGACATACTGTGTGAAGGTTTTGCTGGAATGGGAGGAGAATGTGGGAGGCAGGAGATGGAGAGACCAGACATGAGACCTCCCCACCTGAATTGCTGAAGGTGGAGAATGTGAGGTGTGTTCACAGTGTAGCTCAGTCATTAAATAATGCACAAGGGTTTATCTCATATGGCCAGTTGCAGCCCTCGCCTGGTAGTCAAAGGATGAAATAAATATCCAATGTGTAAACCTAAGCATATGTAAAATAAGTAAACACAGGGTAGCCTTGAACACAGTTTCTCATTCTTTGTGTATGTGTAGGTGTGGATAAAGTCTTACATATGCAGAAACTGTTAAACCCCAAATTTTTTAGCTAACTCCTAAGTAACAGACTGGCAAAAAAAAAAAAAAAAATCTGGTTCAACTGATTTCGCTATGAGTAAGGGGAGAAAGAAGGTTCTTCTTTTTTTCCTGTTTCCTCTAGTTATAAAAATTACAGTGATTACACATCATAAAGCCTATCTGTAATAAAACGCATCAGCTGGCCAAGGTTTTCATCGCTCACTCAATAATCCATTAATACAGCAACGCTGCCCAGGCATCTTTATAATACCAACTCGGAGGTAATTTTAATCAGCTAGACCAGCTGGTATTTAACAGCAGCTGCTGGAGACGCCACAAATATACTCAATAGCTGACATCTTTATTTGCAGTTTTTCAAGGGGAGAGGAGATCCTCCTGTGGTTACTTATATTAAGCTTCTTTTTTTTTATGTAAGTGTTGGTACCGGAGGGTAATACCTGAATGATAGAGTTAATGCAAAAAAATAAAAAATACATTCTTGGAGTCARAGGGCTTTTTCATGAAGGCCTCCTCATAAATGAACAAAAAAATAAAGCGTGGATGCCAGCTTTGTTGGAGTTTAGAACCTTTTCCTGGTACATTTACACTAATCTCAGACATGGCTTGCGGCATAAAATGTACTCTGCAGTGCTGCATCGCCCTGTCTTACTGAAGCTTTCCTGTCTCTCCACGATATAAATATGTGATAAATTGTGCTCTTGGTAGGAAAAAAGTGATGCTTGCTCACATGTGTTCAATTTTAACTGACACGCAYTTCTTTTGTCCTCAGTTTTGGCTTAGAGCGTCTGCATGCAGGAGTGTATATGTGTATATCTATGCTTAAAGACACGGGTGTTTGTGTATAAATAATATACAATATGTTTATTTGTACTTCTCATCTCTTATAAAGCTAGAGATGAAATCAGAAACTGAATAAAGCACCGCTCTCTGCAGCAGTAAATGTGGAATACTATTTCACATTGGATTTGGGAGGGGAACAAGCAGAGGCAACACGAAGTTAACAGTCACAAACACATTATAAATAAAAATTTAATTACACTTGGGGGAGCTTGGCTTACAAAGCTCACAAATCCATAATGGAGCTTGCTGGTAATAAAGGCCTGATCTGTTTGTTAAACTCCAATATTCCTGTCCTCTGTATCTCTTCTTTTATATAAAACTTCAGTTTCTCCATTGATTACCAATTGCAAAAACAGACTGACTTCACTGGTAAACAGTTTTTTTCTGTCAGATACCAAATGCCATATTTCTTTATTAAGAAAATAGTTATGACTCCTAGGTAGGGCAGGGGAGGTGCCATGAGAAGTGTAAGTATATCTATTTTTGTTGACTATTTATAATATGTCATGGATGAGATCTGTGTTTAATATGAATTTGGGTTTGTGGAGATAGGCTTTTGATAATTTATGAACAAATTCCGAGGCAGCAGCTTCTTTGCAATGAAGATTTCAAGAAACACTAGTAATAGTTTAAATTAATATGAACATTGACGAAAATACAGCACTATCAAGCTGGTGTGTTTYTAGGACAGTAACAGTGAAAAGTAGTATGTAGTTTTCATTTTTCTTCTTTCTTTTCATTCCAAAATCTCATGTTCAAAAAAATTGATGATATAAAGGAACAAACCTGAGTGCATAGAAATAAATCCCTAACCAAATTTGGGGCTATAGTAGTCATTTGCAGGTACTCATTTGTTAGTCCCAGTGAGTTRCCTCTCTGTAGCCAAACACGGGTCTGTGTAAGACTGTGATTGACTGCTGCAAATTAAAATCCAGTGACAGAATGGATTACTGAGGTTGCAGTTTGACTAAAAAATACTTAGCAAGCATGTTTTCTSTTATTTGTAGTGAAAACATTCTGTTGAAGTTTGTTTAGTATGTTTGACAACAGACAGTTTGATATATTGCTGGGCACAGCAGTAGGTTGGACTTGAGTGGTATTAGCTTTCACTGTTTTGATTAATTGTAATTGTTTCGATGAAAAGGCATGTTTTACGTACAACTCATAGTTCTGGAAAACAGAAGTCAACTTGCAAGATCTGTAATTACTGTTCTGAGTTAGCATATAAAAAAGCTTGGAGAACATGCAGGCAAATCACAGTAGGGTTTTTTTGTATGTCTGTTTATTTTGTATGGGATTGCATTTTGTAGCTTTTATACACTGTTCCTTGTCTGAGGAAATAAATCTTAGGTTTTATCTCTTCTTGTGTGCTGCAGTTTGCTTTTAGATATATTTGTGAGTTCTACATTGTAGTTTCAATCTTGGTATGGTGAAATTTTTAATATGTTTGCTGTCATCAATAACAACAACAACAAAAGGTCAGCCTGGAGACTCCCCTGTCTCCTCACATCCCTGCACATTTCTGAAGGGAAGGAAAACATATCTGTTTATCTTTAAATTCTGTTTTCTCTGGTTAGGAAAAGACTGCCTTCTTCCACCCTCAGAATGAATTTTCTAGTTTTCCTATAATACTTCTTTTTTTTTTCTTTTTTTTTAATAAATATTTTATTTTCAGTGTATTGTTGGGAAAGGGAAATAGATGATTATTTTTGTATTTAGGTAAAAAAATATTTCAATGATATGTTTAGAAGTAAACCAATACCAGCAGAGTAAAGGATGTCAACTATTATTACTAATACCATCTTTCATTTATATAGTTCTTTCATCCTAAAAGATTGTGGTTTCTAGAAAATGTAGATTTAAGCCAAAAACACAATTAAAAATATATCTCCTTGTCCTAGCATGTTAGCTTCRAAGAATTGTTTGTCAGTTTAACAGACAGTATCAAAATATCTTTCTTTTGCTTTTGCAGATGCAAAAATGTACCGTGAACTGAATATGCTGAAAGTACTGTTAAACCATCTCTAGAAAGGGAGAAAATTGGTTTTATAGGTTCCTCATTTTATGACAYGCTTTCTTCTCAGATTTTAATATTTTGCAACATGTTCTGAAAGGAGAAATGAATAGATAGTGGTTTTCTATATCTGAAACATGTAGGGGCATCACAACCTACCTGAATTGCTCCCTAGACAGTATTAAAAAGAAAGCAGTAATATCTAAATTGTAGAGGGAGGCAACTAGGTTTCTAAGTGTGGTGCCAATGTTTGTAGTCAACAATGAGACATAAAAAAAATTGTAGCCCATGTTGATAGCAGCAGGGTTTGAGGTTTGTATTATTAGAGCTTGCCTAAAAGTATTAACACACAACTCATGTATAGCCTTCATATAAACTATGTTCTATTATATATTTTGGGGGGAAATAAAAATCTGTAAAGCATGAAATTGTGGTGTTACAAAACGATTATTTCTAAAAGTGAATTATCTTGTCTCATAGTAGTACTAGCTTGGATTGCTATGTTAGATGTCAGGTGGTTTATTTCTGAGCAAAATACAAATTAATAAGTGWACATTTTAATACTTACCTAAACCAGTGACAAGAAAATAAATACTACTTTTTATTTACCTTGCAGTTAACAACCATGTGTCATTGCGGCATCTTTTATGGAAAGGAACTTTATTTAAGTAGCATAAACTTGTTGGATGGGCTTCAATTAAATGATGATTTGTTAATGCAAATGTGTAGCGAATGACTGGTAGTACATCTGTCTCTTCATCCATAGGCCATTACTGTGCAGCATTAGCACATGATTGTAAAAAACTGGAAATCATTATATGCAGGTAGTACATATTCAATCAATTCTGACCTTATGTCTCTGACGAAATTAAAAAAAAAGGATGCAATGTAAATGATATTTAATCTGAACAAAAAAAAAGGGGGAGAGAATCTTTGAATATCGACGATTCAAGCTGTTAGATGATGTGAGGTGACTGCTGTTTGGGATTGATTGTTATTGGTGGCCCCAGTGGGGAACAGCCAGCACATTAATCCTCTCTTACTCCTCCCTCATGCTCCTCCAATCCAAATAGTATTTTTGTTTATATTAGGAAATAAATACTGTTCTATTTATCTTTTAATTCTTTTTTTTTTTTTTACACCTCTTTTGGAGATTGAAAGGAAAAAGCCCTGTATTGATGACCAATGTTAGCCAGCTAAACAGGCAGTGACAATTAATACAACAAAAAATCGTACAATTAGCTTCAGCTCCGTAAGTGTCTAATGAGCCATTTGTCAGTCTTTTGGTGAAATAAACTACTCTATCTTAATTCTCCACTCTTGCAGCAAATAAATAGAAGTTATGAAATACCCGGGCACCAATAAAATCTAATTTATTTTGCAGGGCATGGCAGAACTCCTTACATATCTAAAATGAGCAAGTTATTTACAAATAACTTGTGATACTAATATAAAAATACAAAAAATAATTTCAATGTTAACTGCTTTCATTCTGCACTAGATGTGTTTTCTTTCTGATTTGTTTAATCATTTGAATATATAATTACTCCTAAAGGCATATGAGTTGAAATGACTTCTCCTGATACGATCAACTCATAAAACCAAAATGAACCTTTAGAGAAGAACCTGAGAAATTCCAGAGATTTGCAGTCTGCAGCTGAAGTCCCTGCCAGGACAGGAACTGGAAGGACAACATGCAGGTTTCCATTCCCTTCTGGCCTTACCAGTGACCAAACCAGCTGTCCCCAGAACAGCAGCCCACAGCAATCACTGTTCGGGCGCTGTYGGTGTTGGTGGAGGTGGAGCCAATGCTTTTGGACTGACAGCAGCTCCTCATCCAGCCACTTGTGACTGATGGCAGCCACCAGATCTGCTCATGCCCCAGGCAGTGCCAGAGCTCACGGAGGTGGGCAGGGAAGCAGTAGGATGTCTAGTCTGAGGAACCTGAGGAATACTGTCTGCAGAACCTTTAATAATGCAGTGCAGGGCTGTTCAGTTTTCCTTCCCCATTCAAATAGACTCTTTCAAACATAAGCTGGTGAAAATATTTCAGACCACCTGACTTCTCACTCATCATTTTAACAAAAGTTTGACTCTGGTTCACTTTTRTGATGTATATCTGGCCATCTGTCTTCCCAGGCTGCTTTTCAAGCTGACAGTAAGTTGGTATTTTTAAAAAAAGACAAAAAGAAGACAGGACAGAGCGTGATGTGTGGACAGAGCCAAGTTGCTAGGTCTCAGAGTAGAAAAGAATATTCTAAATGACAGAAGACACAAAAGAGGCAGCTCTTACTAAAGAAGAAGGGGTAGAAGGATGGTAGAGCTGCTGCTAGGTGTGTGTATGAGGAGAGAGTGAGTAGAGGATATGAGTGTGAATGAAGAAGAGGCTGCTTTACTGAACCAGGCTTGAAGAGAGCCTGAGATTTTTTTTTGTCAGGTTGAAATAYGTACTTAGAAGAGTGCCYRGCCAGTGTCATTGCTTCCAGGTGGAGAGATGTWGCGTAGTAGAAAGCAACTCTGCTTGGAAAGACAGAAAACTGATTTGGGAATTCCACAGAGTGGATTTCAAAGCTAGCTACAGCATGTTGTTATAATGGTCATTTCAAGATGGTAGTTCTTTCTTCTGGTCCATATTTACAAAGATAGCATGCCAACTTCAGACAAATGTTGAACAAAAAGGATCATGATGAATGTATTCCCAGAAAATCGTGGGCAGTTTCAATTYAGACAGATCCTAAGTTAGTAATAGAAACCCTCAATATAAAGCTGGCACAAACCATTCAAGAATTTGAGTGTAAGTGGGAAGACAGCTTTTTTAAGGGATCAGTGAAATAATTGGTTATTGTACAACAGGAGTGGGAGAAAGTTGTCTTTGAGGAAAAGAAAATGTTCAAGTTGTAATTTATAGGGGAGATGTAGTTGATCTTTTGTATCCACACACAGTTTTGAGTTAATGTAAGAAGTTCATTCTGATCATACTTTCAGATGAAAAGGTGAGACACTCCTGTTGCATTTTGCTGGGCTTAATCAGACTGTTTTGAAGCCCTTTGGGGCAGTTACTTCTAGTTTCCTCATGAAATTACTACATTCAGAAAAAAAWTTGTTAATCCCAGTGCTTGTGTTAGTAATTCTTTTGAGTGGTCAATGTCCTGAAGTCAACCACTCTGTGATCGAATGAGTTTGCTTGGCAACCAGGTATTAGGAGAGCTGCACTCTGTGTTTGCACACACACAAAGCGGATTCAGTTTGAATTTCAGTTGACTTCTGAAGGTTGTATTTTCAGAGCATAGACCTTCAATCTTGAAAGAATGTCCTATATTCTCCTAAGCAACATGGTTACATTAAGAGTAACACCGCATTGTGGTTTCCCTTAAAATTGTTGTTACAAAATTTTATCCTTTGCCTAATTCCCTCAGTATATAGATTACTCTGTAGCATTTGCAGGTGGCAGCTGGAATGATTTTTTATTAAGCCTGCTCTACTTTATTATATTTGCCATTGCAAATAATGTAATTGAGGTCAAAATTCAATTTCTGTTACAAACTTTAAAGAAAAGCTGCTATTCATTAGATGTACAGCAGKCAATTGTAGTCATATTTACAGATACAACTAAATGGTTAAATATATTTCCGTTCCRGAAATGTTTTATTTTTGTTTCTTTATAGCAATCAAATTCTACCACTCACTCCTTGAATAGACTCAAATGAGGATTTTTACTCTTCTGAGGACATAGAACTTGTAGCTCATTGACATTTTTTTTTGAAAAATGAAGACTGAAGTATTCTGAGAAATTCTTGAAGGGACTAAAATCCTTAACAATGGTTTGCCCTCCAAATACAGTTTTCTGTTCTAAATTGTCACTAGGTGGCAATATTAGTGATGTCTGTCCACCCAGCCAGATGAGGCATAACTGTTAAAATACAGGTTGATAGAGCAGAAGAAAAAGGGACTGTGTTTTTTACTTAACAAAAAATGTTTAGTAAAAGAATGAAAGTGAAAAATGTTTTGGAGCCACCAAATTGGTGAGCTGTGTAAAAGAAAAATSCTGTCAGGTTAGCTGTGTTTCAAGAAGAGACAAGTGTCAGTGCTGTTGTGCAGGTAATATCAACACCTCACCTAAAATGCCATACGTATTTTTGGTAAACTATATTTTAAAAAGTTCAGATCATCATCATTTGCCAAACAGAAGTTGAGAAGGTCAACATTTGGTCAACAAGTGTGTCAGGGAATCGATCAGGGATAAGAAAGGGAGTGAGTTAAAGCTGAGCAACGTTGTCTAAAGCAAAACTGTCCAAAATGGCATCAGATTTACATATTGAATATCAGAAAGTTTTAAGGGGGTGTAATTCTTGCTACCTTTTGTAGAAGCGAGGTTCTGAAGCTGTGTGATGATGAGCATAAGAACAARAAACATCAGTTCAAGGTGAATCTTGATAAAAGCAAACATGTAATACATTAACTCATAATCACAGGGAAGTCAAGTAAAGGAGGTGTGTCTGTCTTTCAGGCTGAAAAGAATCCTCTGTGAATCTTTTAATCTGTTTCCTGACCGTGGGATGTCCAGTGTTAGTCCAGACAGCATTTTCAATGGGCACTTTTATCAAAGGCTTCTAATGGTTTTATATGTTAATAATAGTGTTTGCTTATTGAAGAGACAAAAAACAGACTTYGTTGGTTATTTGTAAAATTTTCTCTTAGCCTTAGAAGGTATTATTGCTTTTCTTTTCCCCTGGAAAACTCCTTCAGCTGCATACGATGTCTTTGGGGAAAACTGCAGTTTTTCCACTCCAAATGATAAGATTACATTTATTATTTGCACTTAATTCAGAAATAGGCAGTGTGAAGTGCTTATTTCTGAGAATCCCCACAGTATTTGGTAGCTTTTTGTGTTTTCTTTTCCATAAGCAATAAAGTTATAATGGGGTTACAAGATCACACTGAATCTGTGCTAAGGCATCTGCTGAAACTTTGTAGCGGAGCCTAATAAAGCCCTGCCCCATTTGTGACACACCAAATCACATTCTCCTTGCTGGTCTGACAACCACAGCTCTTAAACAGCTGCTGGGGTAATTTGCATAAAGGAGATTGTAAATGTCTCATCAGAACGCATGCAGCGCAATCCACCCCAAAACCACTGCCTGAACACCAGGAAAAGAAGATTGTAGTCATAAAAATTGTGGCTCTCATGATTTTAGATTATGGTCTCCACAGTCTTACAGCTTTTGCAAATACCGAGCTTTTGTGGCAAAAAAAAAGAAAAGAGAAAAAGGAAAGTTTCGTTTGCCGACACAGAACAATACAAACAGATGCAGTGTTGCTCTTTTGATTCAGTCTAGCAGAAAATTGACTTGAGCAGCTAAGGTTCGTGATGACCCCTCCTCAGTTCTTCACCCAAATGATAAGTGAATTGATCCAATTGAAAGCATTTAGAATAACATTAGTAAAACCAAATTGGTTTTATGGTAGTGAAAGGAAAACAAAGAAAAATGCAAAATAAAGTTAATGCAATACAGAGGATTCAATAAAGAATAAAAAATGCAGAAGTTAATACAATATGTTAATWGTCTGCATGCATCTGCTATGTTTTGTGATGCATATTTTAATAGAAATTAGCRTTAAAATTATGCATATTTTTGATAGAAATCAGAGCTAAAGGAGATATACATGCAGAACTAGGATTTCACAATGTGACAGGAATTAGGTGTGTGCATTTCCTGAGTTTTAAATGTGTAACTTCAAATTTTCTCTTTGAAGCATCATTCTTCTTTGCCTTGAATGAATTATGCTGGAGCAGTTTGGCATGGTAGTGAAACTCCATGTTAAAACTAGACAATAAAGAAGTCATTAAGCTCCACAAAGTCAGTGTCTATATCAGCTAGAGCTTCTGCTAGCTCATTGAACCTGAACTTTGCCCAATTTGTCGAGCAGGTTGTGGCTATTTGCCTGATACCTCCTTAGATAGGGCACTTTCTCTGGCCTCAGTTTACCAGAATACACATCATGGCTGCAGCTACACCAGTCACAGTTGCATCATCATCATCAATAAGGACAAAATTGCTAAAAGCAGGGGAACATATTGTTCCAACATGGTCATCCTCCTTTCACTCCAAGTCTTAATCAATCATGATACATGCATCTATTAGCTCCCACGTCACCTATATCCTTGCCATTAATAGTTTACTTACTGTCTCAGTAAATCTGCATTTGATTTAATTCATAATTGTGCATATATCTGTGCAATGGCACAACTGACAGCAATCAGTTCGATGCCTTTGAGTTTTAGTACTCACATTTATAAACATTAAATTGAAGGGAATTTGGAGTCAAAAGTTTATACTAGGGGCATAACCCCCAAAATCTCAAAAATTGTATGCACTGTTTTGCTTTCTGTRAATTCCGGTTGCTTTAGAAGAGGTTTATCAAATATTTTCAAAGTTTAGTTTGACCCTTTGTGTAGCAGGATGTCTACTTTCAAGGCAGTGATGATTAATCAGTCAGTCATCATCAGCCAGTGAATCTGAAAAGTATCTGATACCTGTGGAATAGAGGTTTGTTAGTAGAGAAATCAAGAGGTGAGGTGGTTTTGACTAGGCATACTAGAGGAGCACTTTACAGATTTTGAAATATAAGGCTAAGAGGAGGTGCAGTGTAAAACTGTAAAACCATAAAACTGTGTCTTTTTTTAAACTTATTTATTACATCCAAACTTGTTAATCTCTCTAAAATAAAATCTCTACATTTGACCAGTCAGCCTTCTRAGGGCCTCTTTGCCAGTAGAATTGTGTCTTATGCTGTACACCATCATTACCTCAGATATTCAGCTTGTTCCTTTCTTGACATGTGTGTGTAAAATTTGTATATTTGACAGACCTATTAAATCAAGGATTGTGCCATTTTGTTGTTTTCTAGTACTGATAGGATAACTGATAACCCTCACTACTTTTAGACCATGCTAAGAGTATCCTTTATATAAGTAAATCTCAGCCTTTGGGTTTGATGTTTGAAAACTCCATCATTTTATATGTTATGGTATTCATGATAAGATTATTCACAATTGTTTTATCACAATAGTAAAATACTGCTTTTTAATATAAGAATTTCTCTGATAAGGTTTTAATGCATAACATGATGAAAGTTATTATGCTTATCTTCCATAAAGAGAGGATAATTATATGGGACAATAATTCGCCTATGGCTGTGCTTCCCAATTCCTAAATTGGTGCCTTATCCTATGGGTTACATTTGCTTTCAAAAGATGGATGTACTTTCAGTTCTGTTTTTCTTTATACTGTAGTTCTTACTGTCCTCACCAAGTGCTTTCCTAAAGTTGATGCTGGATTTAAAAAGTAATTTTTTACTAATGATGGGGCAGAATCAAAACGAACTCCCAAGACTCCACAAATTCTCACAAAGCTAAGCTGAAGTCTGAGATTATGTGCATTTTCTGAAGATCATTTTCTGCAGACAATTTAACAGGGAATTTGAATCTRATTGCTCCTATCATTTTTGTAGTACAAGTTGTTTCCCTCAAGTACAAGTGAGGTCTTAGGGTACAAACCTCTTTGAACCTCTGTGTATAAACCTCAGACTTGGAGCTTCTAACAGAAAAAAATTTAAAGTTAGATAATGCTGCAAAGATTGCCTCTATTTTTCAGAGTCTCTGATCCAAATCAGAGCTGTTGCTGAGTCAGCCTGGTTTGGACGTCAAAAGCTTGCAAAACTCTCAGTGAACAGATCTTGGGAGTTTCATTCTTGTCAGTTCTGTATGCAAGTAAACTCCTTAAATGACTGGTATCGTGAACAGTGACCTTTACAAAGCAGGCGCAGGATCACATCTCTGAGATTGTGGAATACCTTCCAAGGCAGTAAGGAAGTTTATAATAATGGTTGGCAAGTGTTTTCACAGCRTGGTTCAACTGGCAGAGATAGATGCCACCTCCTCAAAGTATGCATTCTACCTGCCACAGCCAACTAAATGCTCAATAGCATAATTACCTGCAAATAAAATACCTCCTACATCCCAAACAACCACAAGCAATGATTCAGTCAGGATGTGCCTCAAGAAGTTGTTGATGTTCTCACAAACCGGTGTGATCTGTTTTAGAGGACTGCTCTATTCCCACAGGGAGCATTTTAGTCCCTCTGGCAGTTTCCARTGCTAGGTGCCATGCTGCCATGGTTTAACAGGCAAATCTTTTGGCTCCAATAGCCCAGATGGAACACCAGGTACATTTCTGGCTTCTTACCYTCCAGGGGCATTGTGGCTTCATTGTGCTGGATCATGGAAGAGTATGGTTAGATAAATTATCCTTTAGAAACAACTAACCTTCAGCCCTTCCTTTTCATACCTCCCTTTAGGGATCATTTACCATGTATTTGATCACATCTTTGCCTGTATCTTACTTTCTCCAAAAGCCAGRGAGCAGCCTGCAGAAGAGCTTTCATGGAAATGCCTCCTTCATCTCTACCCCATCACACTGAGGCTTCCCCCATCTGCATTTGCCAGTCATAGGACATGCCAGAGAATTGGGATGTCAGGTCCTCTGTCAAGCTGCCTGAAAACAATCCTGTAATGTTCACTGTGTCCCTCTCACATTAGCATTGGAAGGTCAGAGGYTCAGAAAAATATTCTTTACCTCAGAAGGAAATTAAAATACAGTTTTAAGGAAACAGATTAAGGTMTAAAGAGGTCAAAAGAATTCAAATTAGTGTCATTTTAAGAAATGTACTAATGTAGGTATGTGCAACAGATTTTCTACCAGAGAGMCAGAGAGGGATTTTTMRTGCYAYATTTTTACCCTGAAATTTCTGAGAAGCAAAGCAAAACCTGAGATCTTTGRTGGAGGAATATTTCTGGTTGGCAAAAACAAATAATAAAAAGTTCTTCATTTCTGAAATTAGGTACCTGTTTTAGTTAGACAGCTGTAAAACCTGTCATATTTTTCATTGTCACTGGTTTGGGTCCATATATAACAATAAGTTAATATAAAACGGTGAATTAGCAGACAAAAATTGGATCTAGAACTTCCAGCCAAATTTGCAGTGCCAGAAATAACCACAAATCCACATATRCTTAGTAGAAAGTTCTTGAAAATACTTAACCCTGTCTAAATAAGGTAGAAATAGAAAAGAGGTATCCTCCACTGTCTCTCTGCAGCATTGGCTATAGCTGGGACACCAGAGTTGTTTCAAATTGTGACCCTTGTACTTGGGTGCCCGTGTGGCCAGTCACAAACACGTGTGGCAATGAGTGTTTGTCCAGCTCCCAGGACAACCCAAACTCACTTTTCCTGTCCCACATTGCTGCACATGCCAAAATCTCTTCCTAGGACAGAGCTTCTTCCTAGAGTAAAACTTTAGCAGACAACAACTGTGGCCAAGGAGGAATGATTATGGCCTGATCTGATCTGTCAGAATTTCAGGCATGAGTTGATCTTGCATGTGGATAGCACCATTTTTAATCTCCTCTTTCATCTTTCTAGTTTGCTCTAAATATTGAGTAACAGTACTAGCTGAAAACACAGCACAGTAAACTAAATTGTGTCCAAAATTTGTGGTCGGTTTACAAGTAGAAAACAGATACATCATCTTAATCATCAGACTCTATAGTCTGTAGTCTCACTGGAATAACAATTGTGTTTTTGTAATGGCCTGCTAAGTAGAAAGCAGATTTCCATCTTGTCAAAGAGCAGAACATATCCCAAGAGAGCAGCATTTCTCTCCCTCTGCAGGGATACAGCTCCAGCTGCAGGGTCTTCTCTAGCTCAGAATCCGTGTGGTGGACAGGGCTGGAGTTCTGCTGRCACCTTTGGAGAGAGCAGTCGGTTCAGCTCTGAGCAGGGCCAGTGCTGCTGCTTTCCCCTCCTACCAGCACCCACTGAGGATGAGGAGATGGCTGAATCCTTGGCACCAGTGTGGGGCAGAGCCCAGTGTCCAAATTACATCCAAACTACCCCTTAGCTTACATGGCTTGGTCTCCGAGCTCCTAGGAAAACTGTCCCCACTGATATGAAAACTGTCCTTTCCTGCTGAATCTTCTATTACCTTTTGTGTATCCTTCATCTCTTCTTTTTTTCTTTGCAGCTCGGTATTTATTTCTCTTGTTGTTTTCCTCTTCTAATTATTTACCTCCTTTGCACCCAAACCCCCTCCACATATGAATGTCTATGTGCACAGATGGGATTTCTAGGACAGTCGATGTATAATATTCCACAAACACTGTTATTTTAAAACAAACCYGATCATCTCAATCAAAGGGGCATAAATGGTAAAACGATTTTACTAATTTTTTTTTTTTTGCAGTTTTAAAAGTAGCTCTCTGTTAAAGTTGGAGAAGTTGCTTCTGATGAGAAGCTGATCCACTCCCTCCCTTTTGCCAATAACTTTATTTTGCTGATACAGCCCTATTAGTAGTGAGCTATGTGAGGTGTGCACATTGTTCCTGGTTTCTTATGTGGACATTTGTCACCAAGTTTTATGCCCAGATGTCTTGTCAATTAAATTCTTGTCATTAAATAACGAGTTAAATTTAGTTAAAAATATTACACCTGCTCAGAGTCCTCTGTCTATTTTTATTTCTTTGCAATTACTTTTATGGTTTTAAACGATGTCTCTGTCTCCTCACCGTGTGTGAAAGATCTATACAGATGGAAGATAGTGACTATAAAAGGAAAGCTACTGCTAGGGTAGAGGTATTGGAAAAACAGAGGAAAAGAAATAGAGGAAAAATAACAATTCTTATTGTTCTTTTTAGCMGTAGCTGATGAATTTCTACAATACTGTGGCTCTTCTTAAATTTCTGTGCTTCTTAAAAAACTTCTTTCACAGTGTCATTTTATTGTTATTTCTGCAATTTTGGGTTATTGCTGCCTCCTGTCATGTCCAAAATATGTAAGCACACTTTCATCAGCTGTATATATGACATCCCTGAGCAGTGAGATGCTAATTCTTGARTGCTTCCCGCTCCTTTTAATAAGGACTAACTTGTTGATTCCTAACTGTGGACAACTAGACAAGTTTGGCGTTGTCTTTGATTGCAAACATTTTGATTTTGAGTGACGTGCTGACAGACACACATTTGCGTTAGCTAATCTGCAAGAAATGCTGGAGAAGCGGTGAGGCTACTGCTGTGCTTTCAGGAGAAAAGCAAGGCAGCCTTCCATTATTAATGCATTTTTAAAGCCTCCACTTGTGTCTCAGAGACAAACTTCTAGAGATGAGCAGTTTTTCTGACCACAAAGTAAAGGATRCTTAGAATAAGCCTTGTTTTGTAGAGTGTACTTTGTGCTTGGAAAAGGTGGCTCACAGAAATTGTCAGCTTACACAGCTGTYGGTTCAGCTGACCAACCTGACAGGAGCGCTGCCCCGTGGTCCCTCTGCTTGGAGCTATAYATTTCAAGCACATGGTAATATGTAACTCATAGGTGTAGAAAGTCATAATAGAGCATTTCATCACATCTAAATAAGGGTAGGTGCACGCTGTCTGAACAGTTAACCGTTGAAAACATTGAATACGAGACATTTGACACTAATTTTGCTGGTCAAATCCTCCCCTGGAAGAGGATGCCCWGACGAGCCGCTYGCGAGGCRCCTTTTGCAGAGGGAGCCTGGCTTGATGGGTCGTCGCATAAGCTACTTGACATTTGTCCCCAGTCAGACCGGATGCCACATGAAAAATTTACTCAGGCACGGGGCTCCCAGGAATAAACATTTCTCTGGTGTTGCTCACCAGGGACTCGGCAAGGTGAGCGGAACTCCAACTTGTCACGGATGCTCTGTTCTGACAAACATAAGTAGATGCTAATGGCTAAATCGTGACAGAATAAAGTCCCACAACCATATGGCTAATTGCCACAACAATATCTTCAGTGTTATTAATCAAGTTTTCATAGTGTGCCATGATAATTGGAATAATTAGAAACAGCATAGGCATTGCTTGCCTCTGCCGCACATACTGCAGACAGGGACCTGGAACAACCACAATTGCACTTTCTCTGCAGCGTTGTTTAGTGCTTTCCTTTCCAGCAAATACTGTGGTTAATTAATGAATTAGCTGTTTGCCACCAGAGTGTTTTATTGCTAGCAGGGCTTCTTCAGGGGCACATAGGTAACTAAATGAGACCACTAAGCCTTCATGCATCTCTGAAAAGATGCAGAATTCCCATAAGGCTGCAGCTACACAACGCAAAACTTCACCAGTCAGAGGTACTTTTGTTTCACGAAAGTTGAAGCTCATATCCCCGTACTTACAGAAAGGATCAAACAAATTGAGAGTGTGCATTTTTTTGCTTAACAGTTTAAATGAAAGCAAGACTCTGGATAACAGTGGTGCAATTAACTTAGCAGGCAAAACAAGTTAACTCTTATTTTCCTTACCCTGCTTAGTAATGGAATTGGGCTCCAGACATGTATTCTGCCTTTGAACTGGGGTTATAAATAAAGTGGTGATTGTAACACTGTTATTTATGYTAAGCAGCTAAATCATCATTGTGTGCTACCTATTAGAACAGCCTCCCTTGATTCTTTCAGGAGTACGACAGCAGGGAGGAAACCCTTGTGTTTCCTCRGTGCATGCATCAACATGTAGTTGACTGGTCACTAAAACTGGCAGATTGATGATGATGAGTCCTTTCACTGGATGTATGAAGGCATTTAGCCAGACTAATAGATTGAAATGGACTGCTGCTTGCATGGCCTCTGAATAGCTTCTTAATTTAGTTTTAGAGCATACAATAGATGTAATATTGGATTCAGTGATGATATAAATCTTCTCTCCTCATTTTAAAAAATAAATAAWTTTTTTCCTTGGGGTAGAGTACCACTAAGAGATTTTGCAATACTATATACTTAATTAAAAGGAGTTTTGCAGAAGATCCCAGTTCAAGTGCTAGGTAGRAATTCTTTCCATTTTAGGTTTATTGCTGTTTAATTTTGACTCTCAGGGGATAACTATCAAGTAAGGCTTTGCACGTTTTGCTATCCTAGTATCTCTACACATTTTTTACTTGTTTATTGGAAAGGTTTTTATTTATCTGTGGTAGTCTAGTTTTATCCATGTCCATATTCAGTGTARTTAGGAGAAATTTTCCAGATACTAAAACAAGGCTTCTGCAAAAGGTATGYTTAGCATGACTTTGTAGAAGTGAATAATCTTCATTACTGATGGCTGTTYGATTCTAAGTATGACTGCCAAATAATAAGATTTTTATTTTCTTCATATCAAAGTATCACAATTTTCAATTTCTTCTGCTGTRAGCCCAACTGAAAGATTATCACTTTGTAAAGGCCATGTCCTTTTACTTCAGATATGTTTGACATATATTCATGCATTTTTATGAGATAAAGGAGGCAATCTGATATATAATTTAATTAGCTTAAAGTTACCAGTTTACTTTTTAATTCACATTCTTGGATATATTGCCATCCTTAATTTTACCAGGTGTTATGACCCACCCTTGAAGGCGAGGGTAACAGAGTTTCTTCTTAATAGATTCCTTGGAGCAGATTAGAGTGAAATGAAACTGAATGACTGATGTTTATATATGTATTATGCAGGTTTCTTTGAGAACTAGTTGGTTGCAATGGAAAGGAGTTATGGAGTAATTTTGGTTATTTTCTATAGAAATTTGCTTATACTTTTTATCTATATAAAATAATAAAGATATCCCTTAAGAAAATATATAAGGGAAAGATGGAGAAAGGATAAGAGTAGAYAGTGGAGGGAAGACATCACCACTCATGGATCCAGCATGCTGTTGGTCAAGGTGATGGTCACAGCTTTGATCCATTGGGGCAGGGAATCCCACAAAGCAGAGTTCAAGGGGTTAAATATGTTCAGGTTCAGGTGGGAACATCCAAGTACCTCCCTTGAGGGGGAGTTTTACACTGTCTATTCCAACACTCTGGATCATGTGCAGTGGTCTAGGAAGGCCCCAGAAATGAGTCTGGGTCTGCTCTGCAGTCTTAGACAGGTTATGAAACCTTCTAAGCCCTGACAGCTGCCTCTCACACCAGCGTAGCTGAGCCAGTTCTGTCCCACAGGAGGGGATGAACACCTTCAGGTCCAGATGTGAAAATGAGTGTCCTGATACCTTCCCTGCATGGGGAGTTTTGCACCTGAGCCAGTTGTGTAAGGGAGGACATTGGCATGATAAAAAAGCATTATCCCATCTCAGCATGACCTGCTTCTCATTGGCCTTTTCCCTCATCTGGCTCAAACCCAGCTTGTTGCTAAACAAAGGTCAGTTTGTCATGGCCATCCTCTGCTGGTGGGTGCTCACCCTCTCTGCACCTGGGCTGTTCTTACACAGACCAGAGTTTCCCACCAAATATCCAAACCCTCTCCTCCTCCTCTTTGGCTGGGGGTGCAAACCTGGCCTGAGCAAAGCCTCTGCAGCTTTTCCAAATGGCTGACTGTTTTGAGTTGTTAACCATCAACATTTCAGTGTCTCACACACCCCCATGGCTCAAAAACTCCATTACTTCTTTTCTGCTGCTGCCACTCCAGATCTTATCCTGTGGTGGTGATTTTCTCATAGCAGACAGAAGGAGAAAAGGGAGAAGAACAAAAAGGAAGAGGGATAGTACGAATCATTGTCAAATACAGTGCCAAAATGAAAATACAAGAGCAGGCATCAAGAGAATAATCCTGGGGTGTCAATAAGGGGTTACAATGATCTCTCTTAGTATTAACACTATTACAAACAAAAAATTATAGTGAATACTTATACTTTCAACTGGGCTATCTATGAGTAAAAAGGTCCCATGCAAAACAAAAAAAACCAAACAGGTTCTCATGGAACCACTTCCTTCCACTAGGCCTATACTTAGTGTAATAAAAGTGGCATTTCACCATGTGATATGTAGACTCCATAAATGGTTCCAGGTACAGTTACATGAGAGCTGGAAAAAAGCTTTCTTATATTCTGTCAGTGTCCTGGTTGCAGTCCTTGGCTGTCCCTCATTCTGGTCTAGGATGGGGACTTCAACAATTCCCCCAGTGACATTTTCTTTCAGTAAGATTTAGTTGACTGGTTAATATGTCTGAAAAATTTAGCCAGATTGCCATACATCTAAAGCCTTCTGAGGCAGAAGTGGGAAGGTTAACATGTTCCTTATTTTTTATTATTTCAAATACTCATAAATCCTTGTACCAGCTCCCAGGCTAAATTTGGTTAAATTCACTGATTCCCAATTGATTCTGATTTCCAAAATTCTACATGCATAAGAAAAGTGTTGCAAGCTTTTCTCACACCTTTTTTTTTCCCAGTAAAATGACAAAATAAAATTGGTAAAAATCAAACTAACAATACATAAAAAGGTCTGTCTCATATAATCTATATTTTGTCTCCTAATAAGTTGCTTGTGATAAAAACACAAACAAATAACCAAAATTAATAAACTGATAAAACAAGCAATTATGGGGGCGTTTAAAAGCTTTGTTGGGCCTAAGCAGCTTGGCCTCATCTGATAGTAGGTTCCTATAAAAATAAAGGAGTAAGTTTGACCTACTACAGACTAATTATTAAAAAGAGGGAATCCATGAAAACCTAAAAATATATTCATTTTCAGCTGAATTTTCTGCTATGCTAAAAGAACACCTGTAATGGAGAAGCAGGATTAGAGAGGGAAAAAAAGAACTGACGTGGATTGGTTGTACATGGTTGTACATTCACAACAGACACGTTGTTTTGTTGGTTTGAATGCAAAGTGTAGCAGTTCCATTGCTGGATATAGGCAGATAGCTTCTGAGGAATTTTTTCAAAGTTAAAGCTSCTGAAATTTTTTAAGTGTTTTACTTGGCATACCAGAAAAAGTAGTTCATTTGATTTTACATTTCACTACAGGGTAACAGAAAGATRGTTCAATTGTAGATTTCAATTTTTTATGGACCGAAGAGACATTTTATTTAATTATGATAGGGAAGTCTCAAAGATAGATTATAAACTTCATAATATTTTTTCAGTGCTTATTTGTTTACTTTAGAGCTATTAACAAAATTATCTCTCTTCCTGTTATTTTAAAATACATGTCTTTTTGATTAAATCTTGCCCAAGTGGATTCTACAGAAAAATGCAGTAATACTATAGAAGATTTGACAGTATGGAACAATAAACTATTATAGACTCCTCTTTTAAAGAGAAACTCTACAAAAGGATCTTGTCTTTTTAACCTACTGCATACATCTTGAATCGATGGATAAAGCTATTAGCAAATTTATTTTATCATCTTAAGAACTGTGCTTTAATTGCAACACTGAGAGTTGTTTTTCTAATATAATTTCTCCACTTTAAAACCAAATTTAATCATTGCTGTTTAAAGATGGAAAAGTTGGAGGGGGGTGGAGTTCCTAATTGCTAATAGCTGATATCAGTAGGAACTTCACTAATTTAGAAGTGCCTCTTTTGTTTCAATAGGTTTATTGCAGCAAACAGTGTTTAAAATCATTCACCTGTAATTATTTTTGTTAAAAAAAAGAAAATGTTTTCACTACTCTGAAGTGATTTTCAAAACAAAATGCACATGCATCATCAGTACTTAGGACTGTAGGTTTTAATTGCACAGAGGCAAAGAACAGTAAGAATTCAGTCAGCACACCTTCAGGTTCTTACATTTTTCTCTTACATGTGCAGATATTTGTTATATTCAGGGTTTACAGAGTGTGAAGATGAAGATGAGATGGAGTCCCCGTACTCCATGCCCACAAGGGGTGTTTGTCATTGGCTTCCAAGGGGTTTTTTTCCAGTATAATGGAGCACTCCCCTCTCTTCATCCTGGTTTGTCACCATAATTTTACCAGKCTGAACCTTGCTCTTTAAATCTGAACATTGTGTGAGCTGTTTAAATGTAGTTGTTTTGCAGAAACACYGCAATATTCTTCAGTCTTTTTCCTTTGAATAAAAACACAGTTTAGCCCAGATAATGGCTAAATAAGTCATGGTGTAACAGCTAAATCCTCTGTATTTTGGCCAAAGTGAAAAAAAGTGTGCTTTGGCTTTGATCTGTGATATTTGTTGTCAACTTGACTCACCTTTCTAAAAAATCATGACAAATGTCTAGAACTTCTGTCCTTTGAAAAAATCAGTTATGGCTGAAAGTATGTTTGCTATTTGTGATCATTCTTACTGTAGGTAACTCCTGGAGTCCATTTTTATCCACCCTTCACACTAACAAATKGTTGGTAAATTGTTGGACTCTGGTAGCTGTTGTATTTGCTGCAAACACAGGCTGACAGTGTCAACACAGTGCCTGTAATAGCTGCTAATTACCAAGCCTTTATTAAGTGTTATGTATCTGAAATACCAAAATTGTAATGTTTAGGAGGAAAGAAAAAGAAACTGAACAGTGTACTTTTCTCTCACTGCAGAAAATTTCTTAAATTGAAAGCTACATTCAGTGCAAGTCTCTGATCATTTAAAAGTTACATCCACAGTATAAATTTCCACCTAAAGGTCCAGTTTCTCCCATCTGCCCTGCTGAAAAATTAGGAAATTTCTTTCTGTTTTCTGTTCTAAACAGATTCAAGTTCCTAGCTCTGGTTTTGAAATTTGTAGTGTTACAGAAAAGCCAGTGGCTGACTACTCTTCATGATTTTCTTGTGTTTCACATGCCTGGAAATGGTTTCCAGAATTAGCTGCTTCATCATCTTTGCTGAGATTAGGGTAAGGCTGACAGATCTGTAGTTCCTTACRTCCTTCTTAACCTTTTTGAGGATAGGAGTGACAGTTTTTGTTTTTTTCCTCAAGTGCATTTCTGCAAGTGAGTAAATTAGAACTGGTCTGGCTTAAAACTGCAGTAAGTTCTTCTGCAGAGAAAGGTAAATTACAGTAAGAATCAAAGGTAATTACTGGGAATTAATTTTTTAGAAAGAAAAACCTTCGTTAATAAGGAAGGTTTATTTTTCTTAAAGAAAATAATTTTTCTTAAATGCAAAACTGAGTAATCTTTGCCAGCAATCTGAAAGGAATCAAATGGGAAAGGAAAAAATCCACGTAAGAACTAGATGCTTGTGTCACTCTTTAATAAAAATAAAATTCAAGGTATTTCTTTCAAAGAGGTCTACTAGTCTGTGTTTGATAASGGAATTACTATTAAAAAGTTCAGGATGCATTGAGGAGGAGGAAATTTTCCCAARTGGAAGGAAGACAACAAGTAAACTATGTACAATATTCTTGTTCATCACTTAGCCTAAATTTGAGTAGATTTATYTTAATAAATGTGTTTATTGCATTTATTATTTAATTTTAAATGCTTCTTTTCTGACAGGAAAGCTCATGGTAGATTTGAAACTGATATAATCTGCAATGTAAATGCCTAGTTTCTTTTTTATTTGAGTTGTTTTCAAACACTGTGATTTTTATCTTTGCATTAGGACCCCAGTGTCTGAGCTGTAGAGCAGAAAGCTTGTGGATCTCATACTTTTTAAAGTTGAGGGGTTTTTGATATAACTGTGTAAAACTTAAAACTGCACAGATGTGACCACGAGTCAAACAGAATTTGAAACAGGAAAAGGAAACCAAATAACCTGCCATGYATCCACCCAGGGGTAGGGCCATGATTCCTGGTTTTGGTGCAATGACACACCAAATCTTCACACAGCTAGCACAGGAGAAGCTGGATGAAGTGAGCAACCTTTATGGGAGCCCAGGACAGGACAATCCCACCTGGATTACGGGCACAGTAAAGCCTGTGTGTCATTTCCTAGCAGAACAGCACTCCACATACAGGTCTGAAATTACTTAAATAGATAGGGCAGACACACATAAGAAGAATCTTTTTATACACTCACTATTATCTCTAGGTCTAAGGAGAAGCTGATTGATGTGTTAGATGCTGGCACATACTYTCTCCCTCCTTATCACACACACTTTCTTACAATCAGCATACACTGCTGGAGACAATGTGGTAGAAATCTATAATATTTAAATGTTTTGCAGCCTAAGGAAAATCTGATCATCTTGTCTGCCTTCTCAAATGACAAAGGCTACATAATTTTATCTAATAAATCCAGAATTAACATTTGAATTTATGGTTGAAGTAAACACATCTTCTAGCAAGATGTCTGTTTTCATTCCCTTCACAAGTTAAGTAGATTAAGGCAGAAAATGGAGCATATGCTGTAACAATATCACACTGTACATCATTTATGGGTAGTGTGCATATGAGGGTATGCCGTGTGTAAAATTCTCAGTGTTTAAATCGAACACATTAGAAGTTTTTGTGAATCCCTGAAAGTCTGGTGGGCTTCCCACATAACTTCTTACACCAGTTTTTTGGCTTTATAGGGATTTCACAGGCTTCTTTCTGTTCTGACAAAATATTGGATTTTAATAAGGTTTTGTTTATCTTAGAAATGCCATTTTGTTAATTGTGACACTTAGCTGTTTTGCCTTTCTTCTCATCTGTGATCATTAAGAGTTCCTCATGCACCATGAGCAGTACTGCCCTTCCACAAAACCCTTGTAGAAGAATAGCTGAAAGAACAAGTCATGATTWTACTTCAGGCATGTTTCCTTCCCTTTCTTGTATCATTTGAAGGTTTTATTAATCTCTTTAGGACATTCAGTAGAAAATCCTGAACCATATAAAATTATGGAAGTTTTAATAAAAATGGGATTTGCTAAGGAAGGAGATGGAGCACTAGAAATAYGGGCTATGTGKCCGGTCTAAGCTGGAATGTTGCTGGAATGTGTTGTCTTGATTGGTCTCCTTCGTGTCACTAAAAGAAAATGAACTTTTGTACACATCCTCTGATTGAACTTGCCTATCTCCCCTCTGACTGCCTCTTGCAGCCATCAAATCTGGGAGAGTTCTGGGAATCAGATTCTGAGGGTGTTTTTGYTATGTATTCCTTTCTAATCCATGCAAGTGTTGACGAGCACTGCTCCAGGAGCAGTAACCCCCCTGTTACCCCGGGTGCTTCTGCAGGAGGATGAGTGGGACTCAGCTGTCCCCATCTTCAGCCCACCCGTGTCCATGGGTTAGAAACACAGCCTGAAATCACAATGCAGGCATCACATCTGCCCAGAGTAGTGCTTGCTGGCTGGCACTGAACTGTTAAAGTCTTCATCTTCTGTATAATTTTAAGTTCTTTTTGAAAGTGTTGTACTAATGTCGCTCCTCATCCTTTTTCCATATCTTATTTTTGAACAAGCAGATCACAGCTCAAGTCTGTCTACCCTTTCTCCTAAATTATTGACCATGACTTTACATAGTAAATTGCACTGGCTACAAATGTTTGCTTGAACATAATTCATGACAGAGTTTAAAGAGACAGAGCTTACATATCATTTTCTCAGTTAGTAAACAACTGATGTTAATTTTGGCATTTCTCAGCTTCCGAGTGCTTAGTTTTGATAAGATGGTGTTCTTTTCTATACTTACAGTCCATTTAAATAATTTTCTTATTTAACCAAAAAAAAAAAAGCAACAGAACTTGCACAGACAATGAAATTGCATCCTACAAAATCCTACAGACCCTTCTTTCTCTGAAAGGCCCTGACTGGTGAGTCTTGCAAGCATTGGAAACTGGAGCAAGAGTTTCAGCCACCATATCCCCTAAGTGACAGTTCCCATTGCAGGGGATGATAGACACTTCTACCATTTCCCATGCAGGAAGAATGGTGTAGCTGGGATAAAGCACGGGGTGACAGATGCATTCTTGGGCTGGTGGCAAGAATTAGAAAGAAACAGAAATCTTCTTCTGTGGAAATCTTCTCTCTGTTGTGTTTAGGTCAAACAAGGAATTACCAAATTTGGGCTTCTCTTTTTTTTGTATGCACAGTAAAAAGGAAAATATCAGAGACCTTGTTGTTTTGATTCTAGACCTTAGTGAAATGCTTGAGGAAAAAACTAAGTTAAGCACGAGCAGAATTTTTTTAGCATTTTTCTAATGAATAGTATCAATGAATGAAAAAAAGTCAAGCCTTGAGCAGATGCTTGGAGTGAAATTGTRCTGAAGATTGAGTTTAGCAAACGTATAAATGACTGAAAACATGTTCTTAACAGTAGAAATTTTTAGGCACCTTGTTGTCAAGTTGTGAGTCCTAGATCAAGTAATTTAGCTTCAGTGATGCTTTCCCCTTTCCTGTTGTTACAGTTTTCTTATTCTTTCTGMTTTCATTGTGTTGTTTTGGCCTTATAAACATTCCTAAACTGTTTGTTTTGCTGCATTTGTAACCATTTCTTGGGTTTATTTAATTTTTTTAAAAGAATTCTCTGCCTTTCAAGTAGACTGAGATGATAAGGAACTAAATATAGGGAACACATAATATAAGTTGAAATTCTGTTGTTTGGAGAATTGTCTTGTAAATCTCAGTTACAAAGGTTGTGGTGTTAGTTAAAACTGGTRAAGCTGGATCACTGCCTTATTTAATGGCTTTACTAGTACAGAGTTTTCTCCTGTTTTCCCTATATTTTAAGATCATTAATGAATCATTATCTATTGCTAGTAATTACTGATCTCGTGAGAATATTGGTTTAATTATATAGGAATCATATATGGAAGATACTGTTACATATTTTACAATGTAGGTAGTAGAACCTTCGTGTATTATGGCTTTAAAGAAATTGGGGGTTTTTTTGTAGATTTTAATTGCTAAGTGTGCCTGGTAAGATATGAATTATTGTATTACCACATGTGATAAAAGGTATACTATTGTGAGTCTCACAGTCTGCAGGTGTAACAGATGTAAGGCAAGATTAACAGGACAGAACAATAATTAAAACACAGACAGCCATCTCAACAAAAAAACAAAAACAAAACAAAANAAAAAAAAAAAAAAAAAAAAAAAAAAAAAAAAAAAAAAAAGAAAGAAGGGAAGAAAAAAAGGGGGAAGAAACAAAACAAAAAGGTTTATCATGTCCAAGGCAGTTATTAAGGGTATGTTAAATTCTCTGCAAATATTTGTAAAAGCAGTAAAACAGTGTTAGTTTGAAAGACAGCTTTTCAGTGTGGACATTTAGTTTAGGAATTAAGATCTTTTTATGAGTATAAAAGCTGAGTGAAGTCCTGCCATATGGCAGCATGGTTCGTAGGCAATAGGGTCCTCGGTTTATAGATGCTGTGAGCTAAACGCTGCTGAAAAAAAATAAGAGAGCAGCTAGTATATATGCATTTACAACAGTATGAATTGCYTACTCCCTTTAAGACAGGAAGGTTCAAATAATTAACAGCAATATTATGGTTGCAAAAGGAAGTCCAGTTGTTCTTCAGCAGTCTACATCTGTGAAACGTGATACCTCTGGGGAATGAGATTTAATTTTCCCAGGAGAAAATATAAAAGCAGGAGAAAAAAAAAAGGAATGACTTCTGCTTGAGCAGAATAAACCTGCATCTACAAACGATTAACACTGCATAATGAAGTAGTAAAGAAGCAAAAGAGATTTCTAATAAAGGACTAATAACAAATCCCATTATACCGTGGTGTATTTTTTTCTCCTGAAGTGTWTTAGACTCTTAGCAAGGCTTTTGAATGAGACTTGGGTAGTTGCAAGCAAAGTCAGCTCAAATGCTCAAAGCTTAGCTGGAATTTCTTGCCTAACAGTTTGTGTAACTTCAAAGTTGTGGTTTTACAGGTGAGAGGAGTTGCTATTGCAGGTAATGGCTTCACGCAGAGTTTGGGTGACGTTTATGTCACCATAGGATAATGGGTCCTTGTGGGCTGGGCAGTGCAGGGTAAGGTGCCACGCTATGGCAAAATCCCTTAGGTAGAGTCGGTGTGGTGTTAAATGCACTAGCTAAGCCTTGTTTTTGTGTCACAGGTCTGATTTCTTTTTCTGAGGTCTCAAAGTAAGTCCTCATAGGAAGGGGGTTTGGTCAGAGATGGAAATACAGATTGTTTTGTTGTAGCTAATATGGGGACTTTAGTAATTACTGTGCTAGCATAAAGTTACAAGACCTTAGAACATAAATGTTTGATAGGAGAGTGAGATGATGCTGTCTTTTGAAATCACATATTTTCACTTTTGAAAGGCAACCTACATTGCAAGGAAGAGATTCTATGTAGTGATCTCTAAATCTGTACATGGATAGTTTTGTGGATTGTGCATATGGTTCCAGTGGCATGGGGAATAAAAGTTTAGTGAACAAAACCTTGACACTCAATAGTCCCTTTGAATTTCCTTTTTTAAGAGACTGTCAAAGCTTGTGCTACACTGGCATGCTCTAATTCATTTGTCCTGTATTTTCTTTACTACTGGAATAAGAAAAAAAAAAACCAAAACCCCAGATGCCTTAAACCAACGAGTTCTGGAACAAAAGTGGTTAAACATGAATTCWTATGACTGAAACTAATCTTGAACAAGAAATTCCTAGTTGCCTTTTTAGAAATTTTTGTGAGTTTTAAAGAATGACTTAATTTGCTTAGCAGAAATTTGCAATCAATCTTTTCTTGCCACTGAATAAACAGATTCCACATGCGTAGCTATTTGCATATCCCAGCTAAAAATGTAATTCATTATTTTTAAGTCCATTTCGTAATAACTATTTCAGGATTAATGTTACTAACTATTCTTTAGCTCGTTCAGATGTGACCTTAGATAATCCTACCTAAAAAGATACAAAGCTGGTGGGTCTGTTCTAGAATAGGGAAGAGAAGTGCCTTTCCTGAGGTCAGCAAGTCAGTGTAAGAGTCAGAACTAGAAATGAGAAATCTAGAGAAACAGTTTTCTTCTACTGCATCTCAGGCTTCCAGTCTCAAGCAAATATTGCATTTCATATGACAAATTTTTACGTTTTGCTAGGTATGAAAACAGCGCAGAGATGAACAGGAATTAACAGTATAGTGTACATGCAGATTATCATTAAATCTGGTAAAGGTTTAAATTAGATTTAATGAAAATAGCATCCATATAATATTTTACATGGAGCTACAAACACTGTCATCCTTAACAGGGAGGAAGCCCCTTCACTTCAGTAACTGTGAATTGGTCCATTTTACATCTGCTTCTGAACTGGATTACACTTGACTGGGCTTTTCRGGGGGTCTCATAAACCACTGGTTTCACCCCCCTGTTTTTGCTGTTCCAGGCCATTTTTGCATAATATTTTATCCCTTTCATCTTAGGTCACTACCACACTAAATGCTCAAAAATATTAATATGGGATTAATATATTTTGTCCTTTGAGGGTCACCCACATAATTATATTAGTCAGTGAAGCTTCTACAGTCTGTAATGTATAATTTCCTTGATGAAGTTGCAGTAACATTTCCACAAAYACAATTAGTAAAGTTGTTTTACTAYGAAGATCTTGGCTCTTTGCAAMATTTCCTRATAAAATCTTTAGGATTGTAGTTGATCCTGGGATATGTGTCCTGATTTTACCATACTTTGTAAAATGGAGAAATACAAATCATAACTTTTCCCCTTTTTTTTCAGGCGATGGGTAAGGCTCCTGTTTGGACGTGAATTCCCACTTCAGGATCTTCTGGTTGTCTGGGATGCTCTATTTGCTGACAGTATCACCCTGAATTTAGTTGACTACATTTTTGTAGCCATGTTGTTATATATCAGAGATGCCTGTAAGTAACAGCTAAGATACATTAAAAAAAAAAAAAAAAGAATGCAAACCTATTATTTGAAAGAAAAAGACCTTATAACATTCTAAATTTCATTGTGACTTTTTCAACATATTGAAAATCATTCCAAATAATAAGAGAGAAGCTATTTATTATCAGACATGGCCTGCTGTATTTATGAAATAAATTGTATATTGGAGTTAAATGCAGGTTTGTTTTGTGAGTAGTTCTGTGTTTTTACATGGAGTTGCAGATTTTATGTGCTGTCAGTGGTACAGGCAAGTATAGAGCTCCACCTTCCGACCAAGCTCATGAACTGAGTAAAGCTTCCCTGTCACATCGAAATACTTTTATCCTGCTCCCCTATGAGAATGGAGAAAATGCACAGGACAATGACTCACAATTTCTAAAGAGGTGTCTTGAAGGAAACACAAAGATGAGTAGCAATTACAGAATATGTTTATTCTGTGCAAGAGTAGCATCTTTTAAAAAAATTTCATTTATTTTAGTTTGGTTTAGTACACCTGAAATTTGTGCACGGGTTATAATTTAGTGATGACCCATAATATTCAGTTTTGATAAGCAATCACGAAAATGGTTGTTAGTTTATATAATTGTGAAAGGGAGGAGGAAGATGCATAATGATTAATTGAGGCATTTATTTCTGTCCTATCATATTCTACAAAAAATTCTGTATGCAACTGATGCAACAAAGTATGCATTTCACAGCAAGATGTATGGCTGTCATTAAGTGTATGAATTCTATAGCAAGTTATTCAGAGTTAAGTATATACCATCTGTAAGCTTTAGGTTATAACAAGGTCACATATTTGACACAATTTTGTATTCTAGGACACAGGAAGTTTTCAACATCTGTGGTTCCTATTTTAGGGCCCAGTCTTGAAAATATAACGTGGTRCTTTACACGTACATGTCGTTCCACTGCCTGCCTTCATGTGTTTTTTAATTACTTTTTAATAAACATGCAGAACATAGAGCTACCTTTCCTTCCTCTCAAAGAAGTGTGCATTTAATTCTGGTCAGAGGTTTCAAAATTAACGTTTATGTTTTGGGATAATCTGATTCCAGGTCATTATGTTTTGCAATCTAAATCTTGTTTGTTTATATGCAGTAAGCTGAAGTCATCTTAAAATTTTCGGTAGAGATATGTACTGAAGAGGCATATAACAAAATTCCTTAGAATCAGGATTTTATTTGGTGTTATTRCTTACCTTTAAAAAGAAAAACACGTTAGAACTAAGCTTGTAAGAAGCTTCTCTCTTTTCGAGGAGGGAAGGTTGTCCTGGTTTTGTTTCTTTTCAGTTTGTGGTGCTGAGGTACAGGTATCAGTATGAGTTAAGTAAAATGTGAGCTAAAAATGTGTTTGTATGAAATCAGTATACTTCTTTTCTCTGAACTTCCCAGGCTTAGTAAACAGAGTAGTAAATAGCTTTGCAGTGGAGAATATTTGCCCAAGTAAGAGGCAAAGTCATCTCATCAGGACAGTTAATACTTCACACTTTGACTGTTTCTGTARTAAGTAACTTCTTTTTCTACAGCTGGACCTAGTTAGTCACTCAAAGCATAATAGAATGGTGAAGCAAAATAAGTCATAAACACTGTAAAGTTTAATATATTTTTCCAAAGTCAAGCTCTAACTATAACAATTTCCACAGTTCTTAATTTCATAAAAAAGCTTTTGTTATATATCTGTAAAAGAAAAATTTTCTGGTTTTCCTCCTTTTTTTAATTGCCGATAATATTTGAGCTTTAAACAGAATTCAAAGTTGTGCTGTAGTAATTTTAAAAACATTTTCAAATAAAATAAGTTTACAAAAGCTTCTCTTTATTTAGTGAAAGGAAGCATAAGCTCAAAATRTCCAATGGTGATAATCATCTTTAATTTAAATAAACCATCGGGAAATTTTTAGTTTAGAAACTTTGAAACAATAAGAACAATAATAAAGCTCCTAAGATATTGTGTTATAAAAATGTCAAATATGAACAGTTATAATAATACAGAACTCAAAGCATTTGAAAGTTTAGAAATGATGCTGATTCTTTTATAACAACACATTTGGGGATGAGTAAAAGTTGCTGGTTTGAGAATTGATGGATTTTTTTCCTGTGCTCTATTATGATGTTCTCAAGGACATGATTTTCAGAAAGTATTGTTTCTGCTATATTTCTCATTTTTATTTTCGTTTGGAAATCCTCTGTTGCTCAAACAATATATTTTTCATGGAGAAGGGTACATTTAGATTATCAAATTATTGCTTATATATTTTAGAGATTACAGATACATAATCATGTACACAGGCATTCTGTAAATTGCTCTGTTCCATTTTATATCTGTATCCAAGCAGATCTTTGTCTGTGGGGTGACAATCCTCACAAGCCGAGGGTAGGGTTATGAACCAGAGTATCTGTTAGTTTTAWTAAATTATTTCCTGTGGTTTTTTTGGAAAAGTTCTTGCAAAACTTTTCTTTTTTTTTTTAACCTTTCAAATCAGAAGCATGAATATTTGCTTCTGCTTCATCAGTGTGAATATACATGCAGTTGTTGATGAAATCAGAATGGAGGGGAGGATTTGGTGCAAAAATAGATGTACTTTATCTACTTCCTTCTGAGAAGGCCAAGAATAAAAAAAACCTGGAAGACCTGTCTGTATTTTGTGTAGTAAATTAATGCCATTCTTGCACCAGGAGCTAATTTTGACTGATCAGTATTAGAATAAGTGTATTTTTATCTTGTTTCCACTTGAGGAGTAGGTATGGCGATTGTTAGAATTTAATTTTTCATCTCTAAAACCATTGTGAATATTTAGAGAGAAATAAAGAAGCCATAGCTTCTTACAGGATCCGATCAGTTATTTTTGTTATAGTGCAAGATGTTCATTTGTCTATGTTTAACTCAGTTCAGGGCCCACTAAGGAGAACATGGCCATGTATAAAGCAGCAGAGGGGAGTAGTCCCTTCCTTCCAGGGTTAGGACTGAGTAATCTGGATATGGGATCAGTGACATCAAATATTAAACTTTTTAAGAAATTATACATATCAGAAAGTTAGGGCTTCATTTAGGACAGTAGAGTGAGTTTTCAGGTTTTTCAACCACTATTATTGCTGCTTGTGGTTATTGGGCCAACAGTCAGTCTATTCTAAAGCAGAATGGAGAAGGCAACTRCATGATCCCCTGGGCACTGAATTACAATATTAAGAAAAGAACAGTAAGATTGTTTTCTCTGGAAGAGTTTCTCTCCTSCTTTCCTTAGGAATGCCAGTAGCATTCCTCTTTGGGGAAAAGAGAACTTGTGGTTCACAACTGAAGTTGGATCCAGATGTGACTCTCACTGGGCCAGTGAGAGAATGAAAAGCAGAGCTAAAGAACCACCAAGCTTTTTGAAAGGCAGCTGGACACACCAGCTACTGCTGAGACTGGATAAATTTATACTTCACAGAATCTCCTTCCAGAAACTTAATCCTACAGATGATTCTTGGAAATCATTCTGACACCAATAAACATAATTTGGTTTTGTTTTACTGCTACTTACAGTTTTTAAGAAAGCTGCCACCCTACTGTATAACATTATACATTTTGTCCTGAAGAGACAAGAATCATAGAATGGTTTGGGTTGAAAGGGACCTTCAAGGATCATCTAGACCAATCCCCTGGCATGGGCAGGGACATATTCCTCTAGATCAGATTGCTCAAAGCCCCCTCCAGCCTGACCTGGAACACTTCCAGGGGCATCCACAACATCTATGGTATGGTAATCTGCTCCAGTGCCTCACTACCCTCACAGTAAAAAATTTCTTCCTTATGTCCAGTTTAAATCTACCCTCTTCTATCCAGTTTAAATATGTGGGGGAATTCCCTGAAGATATATATATATATATATATATATATATATATATATATGTATGTTAGCCATATTCCCTTTAAAGTGTTGGAATTTTTTTAACTTTCTGCATGATAAGGATTTTTTTGCCGGAGTCAAGTCTGCATCATTAAAGTCATTTGGGGTTTTATTATTTACTTTTCTCTATATCTGTGAGATAGCAAAGAACTCTTCCAGGAAAAATTTAAAAAGGATATTTTTAATCCATTTTACATTGCAGAATAAAACACATACTGAACTGTTTGAAAGAGAAACACATTGGTCTTAGTGTCTAYCATTTATAAAACTATCTAGCATTTAATATCAATCTTTACTGKTTTTATTTGCTTTGGTAAAAAGGCATCATGATCACAACTGCAGTTCAGTATCTTAAATTTGATTTACATATGAGAGTTTGATTGGGTATGTTCTGTGTGGTGCTCGTATTATACTCTGAAAGAACTCTGGCRGAGGCCATTGTATTGTGTTCATTATGCCAGCTTTGTGACTTCAAGAAGAAAAAGCAGGTACCTGAATATGAACAAGAAAAACAAAGGGTAGGAAAAAGAACAGGCAGAACAGATAAAGAATGAGTAGGATAAGTGAGTGCTTTACAAATGAAAGCAGATGTATGAAATTACAAGCTGTCGGATCAGCAACGGAAATGAAGATGATAAAGTGGTTCCTTACACAGATTATAATTATTCATTTTGCCCAGTCCTGCATCTTTTCCCCATAATCCTCTTGTTGAGGGAGGTAAGGTGCAGGAGAATATGAGGCTTATTCACATGAAAGAAAAAAGTAAACCATTTAAATTTCTCTGCCTGCAAAACTGCCCTTTATTTTGCCTTATATTGATTCARAATCATTTTGTATTTGCAATGTCCCTGATTAATTACAAGTATTTCTTACWACAGCTAAAGTTCTCAGAATAGTGAAGTTTGTTAGAAATTTATTTACAATTACTATTGTTGGAGRCTGTCTTTATGTTGCAGAGTGGAGGCATCATTAACAGGCATTGCTTTGACAGCTGTGGCAGATGGATTGCCTGGATTTAGATGGTGCAAAAGAAATGAAGTAGTTTACATAGACCTGCTTGAAAAGATGTCTTTAATAATTGCACTCATAATTAGATTGATTTGGGAAGGGGRRAAAAAAAACAAAACAGAAGATGRCAACAAGAAGAAAAAAGCCATAGAGTATACTTACTTAGATTCAGATAAAATCAAGCAGATTAGAACAAAATTATAAATTTAAGCAAGTTTGCTGAAAATTTCTGAATAATTTTTAAAAATCTAAGCAAGTTAATGKTGTACTATATTTTTTAGTATTTATGAAATTAAAATCTATTCTTTTCCCTCTTCCCTGAAAATTTTGTGAAGTTTCTGATTTAGGACAAAACAAGGATTTGTTGAATAATTTTACATATGTGTATGTATCTGAGTGTATGTGTGTATGTACATAGGTATACAAGGACAACATAAAAGATATTTCAGAAAAAAAGTTGTCAGGGGGAAAAGTCAACATAAAGCCATAAACACAAATTCTTCTGAAATTTAGATGTCTGTAGTGGAGTGTCTGAAAAATCCATGCCCGTTTTGTAGTATGGGACTGGCTGGGGCAGGCTTTGTGTGCACAGCTACAGAGTTCTAAACTGAGGCATCTGAATTTGGAGCTAACAGAAATGTCTGTGACATGAAGTTGTAGATTTAGCTCTGTTCTTAATTATACTGGACCAAGTGTAGTCATGAAGCTTGAATTATATATATCTCCTCTTACTTTGAGCACTGCTTAAGTTCTGAGACAGTGTGGGAAAAGACAGCAAAATCTGAACTGTAATGAATTTACTGGAAAAGGTACTGTTTTGGAATATCAAAATAATAATATTTTCTTTCTCCCTTTTTTTCTTTTTTTTTTTTTTTTTTATTTTTTTTTTTTTTTTTTTTTTTTTTTTTTTTTTTTTTTTTTTTTTTTTTTTTTTTTTTTTTTTTTGAATTCTAGTGATTTCAAGTAATTATCAGACCTGTTTGGGACTTCTGATGCATTATCCACCTATTGGAGATGTTCACTCCCTTATCCTAAGAGCACTTTTTCTCCGAGATCCAAAGGTGAGATGCTTGCTCTGTAAATACAGGGAATAAATCATTACTGTAATAAAATGTTCTAAATGCAATGAAGTTAATAACAACCTACATTTTGGAAACTAAATGGTAGTTTCAGATTTCTTCATTGATAAAAGAGCTGAAGGAAAGAGTTGGAAACTGAGTAGAAGCTAGTTACTTTACTCTTTAAAGGATATTTTAAAGAACACTTCGCTAAAGTTTTCCAGGAGCTCTGGTAATTAAGATGTGCTCTTTAGAATAATTTTGCTTGGTATTCTGCACAGACATCCTCTAGGATAAAGTATACTTCTCAGGGAAACAGTAATGTTACTTTATAAAACCTAGTAAGCTGTGTAGAAAGCATCATGCAATTTCTTCTGAAAGACCTTTCTCATGGGGTTTCTGGGATTAATCACTGTTAATCCTTAAATCACTACCCCTGCCCAATATATAGTGATTTTGTGATGGTTTTCAGTTAAAAACAAGAATTTGAGGTTACAACCTGTGAAGATTCACACAAATATAATGTAGAAATTCATTCATTTTATGTCCTATATTACTAGCATACRGTTTCTGATATATTCTATTAAATAAAAAAAAAAKAAAACCTCTTGCAGTTTTAGAATGGCATGTGTGTATGTGTGAGTATAATATAGAGGAGATACCCACTGTATGGTGGATAAAGTTCTGAGATGAAGCTGTAATCTTTGCTTACTCAGATCTCTGGCAGACAGCAGAATTTGTGCTGCTGGTTTTGAACTCTCTTTATATCTGTCCCATTAGTAGGTTGCCAGTGTAAAGTCTGATTTCCCTCATCTTCTTGATACACAACATCTTTGAAAGCAAAAAATTCGTCACTTCTGCACTCTGACTGACTTCTGCAAAATTTCATTCAGTACCAGTGTTTACACTTTTATGGATTAAGAAAAAAATTGTCTCTTTGTTTTTCTGTATCAGTTTTTTTCAGAAATCTGCATCCTTATAGCTGCTTTCTTCATTCCTTTCAGGCACAAAGATTTCTTTCATGATGAGAAGTAAAGTGTATCATCATTTCAGTGTGTAAGGAAGTTTCTAACGTTAGATCTCAGGAATCTTTCTTAAGATTTTGGCAGCAGTCTGTGAAATCAAACTGCCCAGCATTTATTTATGTACTTTCTTAGCAAAACAAGATAGAAATATTTTTTAAAAGAAAGATACACAGGGAGGAAAAATTTACTACGTTATCCATCTGAATTCAATATGTCATCTGTCATTTACTGAAGAGATATATTAAACAATAAAGTGATTGCTAATTATTCAGCTKTCCTCTGAAACATATCAGGCAGCATGCAAGATGTCTAATCAGCTGAAGGGGGCAAAAATTAACCACCAACTTCCCACAAAAGAGGCTTGGTCACTATTCCRCTCCTTACGCTCTTGTCTCCAACAGAAAGAAGTTGTTAGGCTCCAAAGGCCTTGGTTTCCTATTAATTAACATTCTCAGGTGGGCTTTGAACAGCTTTCAGTTAAATAAATACTGGATGTAGTTCTACCATGTTATTCATGTAGGTTTTCCCTTTGCTCAGGTGAATTACTACTTGAAACTCTTTGATGCAAGGGGTGGTAGTTGCTTTGTCAATTCAAATATGATAAAATGCAGTTGTTTCTCATTTCTGAGCTGTACTTTTCTGTTTGGGAAATACTCTGAAGGCTGAGAAGCTCCGACTTCCATAGAATGAAGAGCCTGAGGGATTTGCAGCCACCCAATTTTACACTGAGTTTTTATGTTCAAGCTCCAAACCTGTTTCTTACCTTTTCCTAGGTATGACATCGAGTTTCACTCACTTGTAAGTGTCTGTAAGCATATGTTTGTTCAGTCCCTTTTTCCCATATATCTGAAACAGAAGTCTTGGTGTTCTGTAAGACCTACACACAAACATTTCCAAGTCTGTCAACATTTTTCATTGAACAGAATGAAAGGGAAGACTCAACAAGGCATCATGGGCGCTGTAGGAGTCTAAAGTCAGTGCACAGATTATATAGCAAAATAAGTGGGAAAATTCTGTTACTTTTTTTTCTGCTAGCTGCTTAGAAATAATTCAGTTTGCCCTTACTCCCTGCACAGATAAAAGGAGATTGGAAGAAATGACAAAGATATTTTAGTCTGTAGTGTAACTTGTAAGTGGTGATTAACAAATTCAGTGCTTAATTATTTTTCTTCCTTCTTTGATGTTTTCCTGTGCATTTCTCCATCACAAGCTTCTGGTTTCTAATAGGAAATTACATTTGGTTCAGTGCAATTTTATCTCTCCTTATCCAGGGTTGAGTTGTTCTGTCCGGCATTTCTTCCAAGATTTCACTTGGGTTTTAATACACTAAATCAGGGAACTCTTCTCTGGGAGACTGTTGCATGGTCCAGTGGCTTATTTCATTATTTCTTGAACATACCAAGGATGTTTAGTGTTACTCCAAATCTCTGAGAGGCTTGCTCTCTGCTCCTTGGAGCTTTAAATCTCAGCTGGACAAGAAATGCAGTTTAGAAGTCATGGCAGGACAAACAGGAATCTACCTTATGCAGATTTGCTAATATGTTTTGTCTTCCATATTATTTTTGTAGCTCTCCATCTTACAGAGGAGAGGTTGAGGGGTATTTGGACTAAGAAAAGTGGGGGGTAGGTGCATAAAACTCAAAGGTTCTTAGGGAACAATGTTGTCATAAATGGTGAARTTGTTAAGATGGACCTGATACAGCTTCTCCATTTGTAACTTGCTGGTCTGGAGATAACCTGGGTTTTTTCATCTGAAAACATCTATTATTTCTTCTGTTTCCTTGGTCTGACAAAACAGGTATTTCCTTCTTACTTTTAGTMTTGTAGTCTATCAGGAGAGCTAAACTTTGGCTTGCTGAACCTCTTGCATTTTGTTTGCTTCTTTTCACTGTAGTCATCACCAGGAGAGCAACCTAAATGTCAGAAGAAAGCTATGCTTAAAAGATGGGTGGGGTTTTTTTTCTGAAAGATGGACAAGTACAATTTCCTGACCTTTTGTGGAATCAGACCTTACCAGAAGCCTTAGCATTATCCAGTATTAACAATATTGTGAAAAGTAATTAGTACTTGCCCTTAAGCTAATGCTTGCAGCAGCTCTCCTGTTCATTTTGCGAACCCCAGTTGGCAGTCGAGATGAGAGAACATTTTAGATACCACATCCCTGATATTTTTTGGTGCCACAAAAGAGAAATACATATCTCTATAATAGCTGAAAACAAGTGAATGCACCTGTCTCTGAGGGGGGGCTGAGAGATACTAATTTTACAGGCATGAGTATGGATCAATGCAGAACAACTGAATTTCAGCCTTTTCTGCATTTGGCTAGCTCCACTGCATAGGAAAATGTGGAATAAAAAGCTCATATCAATGTAGATATCTTTGCATAGGGTGATAAAGTTAACCTGCTTAGCAGAGTATTTGTTTCATATTTCTAATCTTTGAGCAGGTAATTGCCTCAATTATTTATATTAAAGTAACTTCTATGCACTTACAGTCCTTCTGAATATAAAAGTAGAGCTTCTTACAGAAGAATGGGCTATTAAAATTGTGTATATGTGAAATGAAAAAATAAGGGAAGGTTCTTTTATATATATCCAAAAACATTTACTGAAGGTGTGTGTCTGCATATTTAATACACCATGAGTGGCTCATTTTCTTCCGTTTTTTTTCCTTATCAAAACCATGGAGCGTTGTTAATTTTCAAAGCAAAGGCAGCAAAATTAAGAAGTAGAGATATGGAGATAGGGCATTGGAAAAATATAAAGTGATTAAAAAACATAGTTCTAACTAGAGTTGTTCAAATAAAAAAAAAAAATTAAAAAACCCAATTAGAAACAAAAGTCATAGAAAATGTGAACATATTGTGTTCCTTAAATAACCAGATGTTCTTTCCTTCCTGAAGGCAGCCAGGGCTAGGAATAAAAGGTTTAAAACTATTGTTTTAAGTTAACTGTGAATTTTGAAAATCTGTTTTCACCCTTTAGCAAATAAAATTCTAATACAGCAACATAAGCAAAGTAATTTTCATCTTTGGGTGTTCTTATTTGTATGTTGTTCTATGTTGAAGTGTTAACCTTATCACAATGACTTATTCTAAATATTACAGTTTTGCACTGCATACTAAGAATCTGAAAACTATCCTTTGTCTGAAAGCTTACTGTATTTATTCTTAATTTTTCTGTAAAATAAATTTGTTTTCAGATATTTTAACATGGTGAGATGCCCCATTCATTGAGAGATGTTAGGAGATTAATTCAGTGGAGATGCCTTTTATCCATTAAAGAAAAAAGTAAAAAAGAAAGTGCCCAATTGATGGAAATTAGTTTGTTASTTGTGCTAATAATATTCTAGTTACTCCTGCTGCTATTTTCTCARCATAGTATTTCAGCTATTTGCTGACATTGAAAGTGGCTATATAATAATATTAAATTCTAACTAAATCCATGGAGAAGCATACATGACATTTCAAAGAAATCGTATTAGCTCATCATGACTAAAATTACAGGTACTGCCAGAAAACTTAAGCAATATAATATGGTCACGATCACTCATATAACAAATAGTTGGAGAAATCTGCATTCTAGCTTTTAACACTGTTCACTATCTGAGCAACGAGTGACAAGGGGAAAACACATTGCTGAAATTTTGAACCGAACTCTTTGTACATTTATTTTCAGCTGAATTTTCTTCTTAAGTAGCTGCCACCGTCTCAGAGTTTTCTCCAAGCTGGTTTCATGTGCCTGAAAGGCTGTTGAGTTTCACTTTCTTCTTCTTCAGATAAATTCTTTTCTATACACTCATTAACTGAGGTGCTGCTGCAGAGCTGCAACTGTCCTTTGAACGCTGCCGTTATGTCAGTATTGTTGTTTTGCCGTTTGTGGCAGGAGAAAAGCAGGTTTGGGGTTGTTTTGTTTGTTTGTTAGCATTGTGTGTGCAATCTGGCATTAATTACCTCTCTTTAATGACCAGATTGCAGCCAATCACAAGTTGGGATCTGGCGCTGCTCCGGCATTAGCAGCTCATTAATTTGTACCTCCACGCAGAGGTACTGCTGGGGTGCAGGTCCCCTTCGTTACGGGGGTACCAGCGAGGGGGAGGGGGCCTCTGAACAAACATTTGCTTTTTAGTTTTGATCATGAAGAATGGGACTGATATTTCAGGAGCAATAATACATTGGCGGGGGTGTCAGGTGCATGGAAAGTTAGTTTTCAGGAGGCTGGGATGATGGATATCCTCATTCACTGTGAGCTGCCTGTGTTTTAAGGAAGGAGAGTTGCCTGACTGAGTAAGGTCACCTGTACTTAAGAGGAGAGTTGCCTTTACATGGGATGTGACTGATAAAGGAAATGAGGTTTTCTAGAAAAGCTGACTACACATCTCTTCATCTGGGAGAAAAGGACTTAGGAGAAACAAAAAATAAACACATTTACTTTCAGGGATTCACCAGGAACTTCTATTTGCCTTAATTTCTGAAAGTTTAGGATCTTTCAAGTTTAATGCGAGGTAGATAGATTTTTATGAACAAAAATGTGCCACTATCTTCAACTTGACCTCTGCTTTTATAACCTTGTTGTGAACTCAAGCATTTTGATGTTCTTACATTCCCATTTGCAAATACAATGAGGTTAGATGTAATCTAAACACCTCACTTTAAATAAATCAGTTTTTTTCTGTAACTGCATGCTAAGCTTTTTGATGTGGGCCTATATGACTAAGAATTGCATATATTTTGTGTAAAAGCCATGATATTAACTTATTCATTGTTTATATTCATGTTCCTAAATGAGTAACTTGTGTTTTCCAATTAGATAGTCAGTGCTTTGTCTTAAGAATTATTGATTTAAATATTCAGTTATTGTGTTTCATTAATAGAATAAGGTATGACAGGCGGCTAAGAGTTTAATGATAAATTACTTGGAATAACCATGTTGCCATAGTACCACATAAAAATAGTAAGTGTATCATGAATTAAAAATCTGCTTCATTTTTGTACATTTGTTTCAACACCTTCCTTYCCAGTGCACCTATGCATTTTAAAATACAAACAGTCTACATGGTCAATACTCACGATACAATAGCTTTCTTAACTCTCTCAAAGTTCATTGCAATCTCTTCACAGGCACATTAACCATTTCATTRACCCACCATAAAATAGTCATCTTCAATATTTCCTGTATGTCACAAGCAATATTCTCGGGAAAAAAAAAAACTTGAAAAGTGGTTGATTAGTCATCTAGTCAAGACTTTGCAAATGAGAAACCTTTCAAAGTCCTTCTCATGCTGCAGCACCATATGCAACACRGCAGACATCACTTGAGGGAGAAGGYTGAWCTCTTGGATTGCCAATGGCAGAGCAGTTCCCAAATGTTGCTCTCTCCTTAGTGTTGCACGCACAGGCCAGTGCTGTGGGTAAGAACTCAAATACTGTATCCATCTAAGTTTAACAACCATTACATTTAAATTATTAGGAATATGGTGGGAAATAATWCTGAATAAAGCAAGGCTTCCTGAGCAATGACATCTCTCATAGTTAAGATAAAGCCATGCTACAGAAGATGGYCCAGAAGCAAAGGACTTGTCCCAGTTCTGTTTGGGGCCAAGCAAAATGGTGCTGCTGGCCACCAAACAAGAGCAGAGCACAGCCAGGTGGCCTCACTGKCCATCTTTTGTGGCTCAGCAGGAAAGAGAGCCACTGGCCACCTTAAGGGCAGGAAGGAGTGGGTGGTGTGGCTTGCTGATTTCTGGGAGGGTGSAGAGGTGCAGAGTCTTTCACTGGAAATGGCTAAAGATGAGTTAGGAACTGYTGTTTTTACCTTTGGCTAGCTTTTGACACCAAGTCTCCAAGATAAGATGGAAGAGAAAGGTCTCTTTGGAGGACAGAACTTTTAAACTGTTCCCTCCATTTGAGCAAGTCGACATCCTCAGTAGCAAGGTAAAAGCAGTTCTGATTGTATTTGCTGCTAAAGCAAGAAGCTGAAGCATTTTAAGGTCTTCATTACTTTAGCTACCAATAAAACTTATTGCTTGTGAATTTCTTGGGGCTGTTTCTTTCAGTTGATAGGTTTACTTCTGTTTAAAAAGTCATCTAAATCTACTGACCCTTCCWAAAAAGTAATGTTATTTATAAAATTACACTAATAAAATGCATTTAACAGTGTTAGAGTGAGGTGATTATGGTTCTTATGTGCAAGCTGACAATTCAGTTAATCATTTCTAGTTYGCAAAGTAGTTTATCAAAAAGAAGCACTTAAAACACTTAAAGCATTTTGATTCTACCTAATCCAAAGTTCTCTAYATCATAATTTATCTACTAAAATTCRCAAAACACAAACTGAGTTAAATAAAAATGGATTCATAACTTTTCAACAATATATGAAAGATTATCTACTGAACCATATCCAATCTRTTATGATGGTATTTCAGTTCAGAGTCTTTTGATATAAATGTAGATGTATTGCTTGTGTACCTACTTATTTTATAGTAAATATYAGTGTATCCATTGTAATCAAAGCTATTTGAGTACATTTGTATTGAGGAGAGCTTTTCTGAAAGAGCAAGACAGTGTCAAGATAGAACTGGGAATAGTATGTTTTATCATTTGCTGTAACTTTTCTATGGAAGATTAGGTTTGGAGATGTTATGTCTTTGTCTTTTTAAGGAGCAGTAGTGATCAAAATGGCTCTGCAGGATAATTCCTCATTCTTGGAATCCTAAAATGAAAGGAGTTGCTTGTCCCACATCACCAGGACCTTACTTCCCTTTGTGTTTCACAGGAAAAGACTTAGATGTGATATTTCTTTTGGTGCAYGAGGCTCTGTGAATGAGCTTTTCTCACTTCCCCGGGGACCTTTTCCAAGTGCTTTGCGTAGCACATTACACGCAGAACATGAATTATTCTATTTCTTCTCCACGTAGCGGAAATAACCAAATAACACCTTAAAACGTTCTTGGTTTTCCCTGATATGTGGGATTTRTGTACAAGCATGTATCTGGAGAAGATAAAATGCTGTGAGTGTGGTTACAAGGGGTGTATAAGCTTCGGATAACTGCATTACTCACAAAGCCATCAGTGAGTTATGCAGGTTGTCCAAAACGAGTGCCAATAAAACCATAATGTGGTAGCTTTTCTGTACATAAAGATGTCATATTTTAAATCTCATAATTTGGAGCATTCCAGGGTTTAAAGTGAGGCTTGCTGTGTGTTCCCTTCAAAAGCCTGGAGCTTTCCTCCACAATGTTGTAAAACTCCTGTTCCTAACTGTGCGAGGCTGCAAGATGCCAGAGCATAAATCTGTCACGGGGTAGAGCTGAACACTGTCAGATTTATACCTTGCTATTTAGTTAATTTACTTCTTAAAACCAAGGGTTCAGCTGAAAAATAGGCAACTAAATTAAGAGGCAGATTTAAAAGGTACTTAAGTGATTCTGTTGATACAAGATGGGGATTTTACACAGGTTATGAACTTGAACACTGGCAGATCAGAGTCTTTTTGTCTGGAATATCAATAAAAGCTGATTTGGTAGGATTTGATCTACCTGTTAAAACACAATATGCTGTAATACCGTAAATTAAAATTTAAAAAGGCTTCCCAAGCAGTTAGGACACGAAGCCAAAATACTCAACCAGATATTTCTTTCAGTCAAGTCACTGAAGCATTTTTAAATCTCACTTGTCATTTTTTTTCAGTTCTTCATCTCTTGTCGTAGAATGCCCATGTGAGAGAAAGCATGTGTGTATGAAGTTAAAAACAGACCATAACGCATAGTATTTAAAATATCTTCCTGGTGTCTGAAATTTCTAGTTGCCTTGGGAATGGAGGGTTGTCACGTAACAAAACTGGAGATAATTTATTTCAGCCTCATCAGAGTTCAGGGGTGTCTTCCATTCATGACCCAATTAATGGAATTTTCTTTCCTTTTCATTTTTTCCTGGGAAATTTTGTTGCTTTGGAAAGAAAAAAAAAACTCTTTAATTTTCTTTAGAAACAATTAAACATGATCATTCTTCGTGCTGTTATTGCATTGTAAATAACAAGGTCCATGATTGAGACCCTGAAAAATGCAAACAGGAAGTATTATTCCCCGTTTGACACTTATGGCATGCCTTTGCCAACACCAATATTAGTGCATGAATCTCCTGACTCCTGTGATTRAAGGAAGTTCTTTATTAGTTCTGTGCAGTGCACCCTTCATGTTGTGCTGCTTTCCTGCACAGGGTTGATAGGCTCAGACTATCAATCTRTGTTTTTGATGGTATTTTGCTCTTGGCCTTGAACCACTTTTGAATTGGCAATAGTACATTATGTCATCTAATGTTTCACTGGGTTTTTTTCACTCTGATAACTCAGTGGTTCATTGGTGGATAAAATACCTTTTGTACTCCAGCAGGTTTCTTGYTCTGCAGAAGGTATAATAAAGGAAGAGGCGAATTAGCAGGTGAAAATAAAGGTTTGTTTGTTTGGGTAATAGTRTTTGCTTAGGGTGCTTTGGACTTTGGGGTGGGTTGGTTGTTCAGTACACTTAATACTGTGATATGTTTCTGKAAGTTTAAGACTTTGCTTACACTGTATAAGTCTTTTCATGTGGAGTGGAGGCAGCTGCTTAAAAATCTGGCAAAAGATAAAAAGAGGAAAGGTGAAAGTCTCTCTCTGAATTATTAGGTAATAATTAGCAGGCACTTCATAATAATTATTAGTGCCTAATAGAAAAACTGCTGCTGAACTGAAGAAACCATATTCCTTATCCACATCTCAGCTGCTATATTTCAGCTCCGTTCCCAGTCCAGATTTTTGCCATGTTTGTGTCATCTTTATTGAAGAAAGGAGCATAGATGATCTAGCAGGAAAAGGTAAACTTTTCCTGACCTCTCAGTCCTATTTGAATTTGGGGTCACATGATCCTTCAACTTTMATTAGAAACAAATGGAAGGGAGAAAAAAAAGTAGAATTGTAATACAAAAATGTCTTAGGCAGTGCAAGAATTGTGGGAAAAAAAACCAATATTGCCATGTCAGCTGAAGGGGGGAAAAAGAAGAAAATTGGCTCCCTGAAAATAATTGTTTAATTAAGTAGAACAACATTGCATCATGATCCTTCTCTTCTTTTTACATGTTTGGTTTAGTCTGGTTTTTGGTTTAGGCTTAAAATATTAGAAGCTATGGGAAAAAAAGATAAATGTTTGGCAGCATTTGTTAAATATATTGGGAAAAATTAGTTTTAAAAAATTCCATTTGACACTAGTGAGATGATTATTTTGGTAAGCCTGGATGTAGAGCTCACTGCTACTGTTTTGTTTGCTATTTCTCTGTTGCATTGAGGTTATCTAGTTTCAGATAAAATCTATTAAGTGGATATTTTTTTTAGTAGCTGAGGTTTTCCCACCTGTCTACCCTAAAACACCTGCAACATATGTTTGTGTAACCCTGCAATGCTTTGTGGTTTGGGCCTTGAGAAATTCCCCCAGAGCTTTTTGCTTATAAACAGCTGAGCAATTCATTTCTCTTATGACAAGTGTTTTTCCCTAGGCATTGAGGCAATAGCATGTTTGCTAAAATAAGTCTCATTTTTCGTTAGATATATTGAAAATCTTTTTTCATTCTTGTCTCTTATTCTGAACTTTTRTGCAAAATTGTGTTTGATTTCTTTTTCCCATGTTAATAAAACTAAAAACTGAGAAAAGAAGGTTGAGGGAATCTTTTAGGTAAGGAAGAGAAGTGACTCAGAGATATCTGAAACATTTTAAGGCTTTTGTTTCTTTTTGGTTTGTGACTAATACATTTTGAAGAGACAAAGTCCAAAATCAGATCAATTTCTATGTGTTTCTATATCTGAATTTCATATATTGTCCTTTTAAAAGCATTGTCCTTTAAAAGCGATTTTTAACAGTTGAAACTATGTTCACTCTACGTAGATATTAAGATTAGAAGAATTATAATTCTTCTAATCAGAAGACTGCTCCTACAAAATCGGTGTGGGAAAGGGGTGTTCTAGTATTGGCAGAGAGAGTTGTTCTCTCTGATTTCTGCTCTCTCTTTCCTTACAAGGGGAGAATCATATATGTGCTAATCTGTGTAAAACCCTCACACAATTTCTTGGGGGGATTCCACAAACTATAAATTTGAAGGATTGATTGCATGGTCATTTTAACATTATCCTATAAAGAGAAAAAAAATCTTATCTGAGGTAGTAGTAAAAAATAAGTACATAGATTGAAAAATAAAAGGAATAACTTTACTTGCTTAAGTAATGGACAATACAAATTGCATCATTCTAAATTGCACTGTGTAAGGAAAAACTGGTTGCTGTGAATATTTTAAAAAAAACAGAGATATGTTCTTTGTAAATAAATTGTTTAATCCTTAGTTCTAATAYATGGATTGTAATTTAGGGGATAGCTCAAATTGAGTGCTTAGAGAGGAAAATTGGTTTAAAATTCTTAAGGAAGAAACATTGTAATTGTGTAGGTTTTCCATTCTGCTTTTTACATTTAACTTACTGAAATAGTTGAAAAGGATACAAAACCTAAAGGACAACCACAGCGACATAAAGATCATAATCTTCAAAATAACGTATTTTTTGCTGTCTGAATTTCAGTTTTCAGAAGTATTTAAATTTTCTATGGTGATTGTCACAGATACTCGTCTGCTAACATATGTGTCAGGTTACTTTTTTTTAAATATTACAATTTTTCAAGAGGATATCTCAGTGATGTTACGAAGAAAGTTGTAGTGGTAACCCTTGACATTTGCTATCTTGCATTTCTAATGTTTTTTCAACAATGTTTTTTTCTGAGGGCTTTTTTTTCACTACATGTAATAGTACTTTAAACTGCTCCTTCGTTTGATACCATTAAACCTCATAGAAATTTAAATAGGCCCATGTGAAAGTAATGCTTGAGCCTCCCTCATATGTTCAAGTTAGATGTTATTCCTATTAATGGCTTTAAGTGCTTAGATAGATCAGCCTTTTGTGTCTTCAATTGCTTGTCATTTCTGCATAAATATGTTTCAAGACACTGTTCCACATGGTCTTATCCTCTTGTTTTGGTTTTGTTTTTTTTATTCAATTCAGAAGCAATGTGTAATAATCTTTTTTATTATTTATTGGGTGGTAGAAAAGAAATTCCAATGTTTTTGCTAACTTTCAACAWATATTCAGTTATTAGAAGCAAAATCTGGGCAACACCTGGAAACACATATTTTTCAAAGGGCTGTCTCATGGCTTAAAAGTGCCCAATTTTTAGCCATTTCTTACTCTTCAACTTTACCCTTCAAGATATGCAAAGAAAGAAGTTACTTAACTCACAGGAGAAAAGTTACACTGTCTGATTACTCGCAGAACCATCAGTTATCCTCATCACGTCCGTTTGGATTTGATTATCATAGAAATGTATTGAATTACCAAACTAGAGCAATAGTAACTAAAGCTGATTCATTGTTATTGCTGTCTGCTGATGAGGACTGACTTTCAAGCTCTATGAATAGGTAGAGTTATTCAAACATTGTTTTTATAACAGGRGATAAAAAATGTAGAATGGCCATTACAGTGTGGGTGGYAGGATAGATGAGAATTTTTTTAATSCTTGCCTAATAGCTTTTAGTAGTTTCATTTTTTAATGAACATTACACACAGCATATATGTTTAAAATGTTTATTGTGTTTCCAAAGAAGGAAAATGAGATATTTCATACAAGATTAAGTCTAACTGCAGGAAACAATCTGTAAAGTCCCACCCTTAAATATGCTCCCAGAAATCATCCTGGCCTTTGGTGTCTACTAATTCTATAAATTTTCTTCTCTCCTTTTGCACTCATGCAGTGTTTTCMTATTTAAAATCCAAGTCCTATATCCTCCTCCAAAAACGTTTTCAAGGAAGGAGGTATATCTGCAGGTATGTGGAAAATGAGAGGATAAGACTGTGGAGACTCCAGTGTGTAATGAAATCTGGAGAGAAACATACAACATATGAAACAGAAACAGCTGAAGACTGACTCAAAATATAATGTATTCTCACCTGTGAGCAACTGTTTTGGGAAGGTCAATGCATAGTTTAGTAAAACTGTCTTTACTATTAGCAGGACTTAAAAGGCAGATCAGAATATAAGGCAACAGCCTATAAATGATTAAACCTTTGTAGCAAATATTTGGAAAGTATTTAGATCTCTTATACAATATCTCTGATCATTATGCAGATATTTAGCATTTTGTTTTCTCTTACACTAGAAATTATTTAAGCCATTTCTCATTTATATATACTTTTTTTAAAGGGCCTCTCGGTACCTCTCTGTTATTTCGCTTCCATCTGCATGCAAATTTTTTGACTTAAAAATATTTACTTGCACCTCCAGATAGTGTCCTTCAGGATGCATTCATTCAATCGAGATACTTTATGCATATACTGCAGTCTATGCTTAATGTTCAATGGAGTCTTAAATSCCAAAAAGATGATTGCAGAACTACTGAAGGCAGCATCATTCCGTGAAAGAGTTTCATTGTGTTAGAAGAACAACTGGATTCAGCTTTCAATATTAATTACATACATTTTATTATAGGACAACAGTTCTATATTCATGGCCTCAGTTTGGAGTAGGGTGAAATTTGGAGAGCAAAAATAGGCTCTGTGTGCCATCTAGTGGGAATGTTCAGGTTGTCTCACTAAAATTAATTCTTTGCTTAATAGAGATACTGCTAGTGATGGATTCAGTTCAAAATGTGTGCTATAGTTTCTCCATATTATTACCATTTTCTTTAAAAGCATAATACTTTAGCTTGGAAGTGGTAAAATTCTATACCTGACCTGCAGGAAGAAATCAGATMATTATCTGTACTTGTCCAAGAATTATAGATTTAGTTAGGAATGTTACCTCTACTGCAAACAGCCTCCGGACTGTGTGGAAGAATACTGATTTCTGTGAGCAGAATGAATTCGGTATTATGTTAAGTATTTTAAGGTGTTATTTTAACATAAGTGACATTACTGCCATGAGAAACCAAGAAAAGAAATGGTTGTGCAAGTTTCTAATCTTCACTAATCAACATATTTCATGTTTCTGGTTAAAATCTCCCAGAAAATTACAATGAGGTATTTTTTTTTATTTTTTAGCGAAATCCAAGACCGGTGACTCACCAGTTCCAACAAAATTTAGATTATTATAAAGCACGTGGAGCAGACTTGATGAACAAAACCCGGTAAGCTATTTCTAAATATATGTTCACCAAACTAAGACCTTACATAAAGAAAATGTTTCAGAAGTCACATTTATCCTAAACAGGAATTACATAAGCAGTATTAGAAGCACATGTGTTTATTTCATGAYATTTATTTCAAATCTGTCCTTTGACTATTATTACATGAAAAAAATTAAAGTTTTTACACATAGTGTTGCAGTCAGTCACTGGCATCTTTTTAAGGCTGAAGACAGTYTTACACAATGGCATGTATCCTAAAAGCAGGGGGTGAAACATTGCCARTGTGAGTTCCATAGCTGAACTGATTCTGATAATGCACCTAATCACAATCTGGAGTATCCATGACCCAGAAGCTGTCAAAGCTCAGTTAAATTAAAGAAAAATCCAGTTTGAAGTAATTTTTACAAAACTTCTCCTTTTAGAAATTGTTTGTATCAATAATGCTAAAATTCCTTGTCAAGGCCCTGTTATCTGGGTGGCCACAAGGTGGGTGCTGATTATTGGTCACTGCTGGTGGCCACAGGGCAAGGCAGAGCAAGACAGAACGCTTCAATTGACACAGTCACAGGCAGTTTGTTGGGCTGCACATGGCCCCAGCCATATCCTCTGCCTGCTGATTTGTGGGAACTTGCTGGCTTTTGGACCTTTGCATCTCTGTCACATTCTGGTGAAATCAGCTACATTTAAAAGCCAACTGAAATTAAAATTGAGTAGTTTAAAAAGCTTTTAGTAATGGACGAAGAAGCAGGAATTAAAGCTAAGTGGAGTGACTGCAAAAACATCCTTTTTTATAAATCAGGCTTTAAAGTTGGGGACAGGTGTCAAAAATTACTGCATTCTATTGCATTTTCTTAATGTTTTTACTTTTTCTTTTGAAAAATTATCTCAAATGTTGCTTAAATTGGAAAAATAAGTTGTTTGARGTTTCAAAAAGAACGATTTCAAGAACTGAAAAAAACACTAAATCATAAAACCCAAACAAGAATGACACCTGCTGGAAACCTAAAGTCCAAGAAAAAAAATATTGGTTAAATCTATGTAAGAATATGAATTAATTGCAAACATATACACAGAATATACACCAAAGGAGATGGGAAGTTGTTTAGAATAATTCAGATTGAAGAAAAGCTGGAATAAATTTTTCTCCTAACAGGAACACTTAGAGTAGGTCAAATGTGGTAAGTTTGTCAAATGTTTAAAATTCGACTAGGGAGAGTACTGGAAGATGTAAAATTAGGAAATGTTTCTGCAGTGAACAGAGATGGGTTAAATAAACTACCAGGTCTTTTTCATCTTTAATTCTACAGACTCAGTGATATGTTTAAAATATCTTGACAAATCTCTAATATATATTGCTTATTTTATCACATATAAAACTTTTTAATGGGTCATATTCATATATTTGTCTCTCATCTCTGGTAATGATTACTTTCTGAAAAGAGAAATGCCTTTGAATAAGGCCTGCTTAAAACAAAACATTTCCATCTTAGCAGAAAACTGCAGAGATTGAATCATCTTCCTACTGCTAGTTTAAAAATAYACCATTCACAGTCAAGGTCAATGATGCTTATTGTGATGAAACAAAATTGTTTGCTTCATAGATGGAATTCACGTTCCTTGATACTCATATTTTTAAACTGATGCCTTACTTTTAAATGCATCTGCTGATAACTCCACAACATAATCAATCAGCATTTTTCTTGTAATTGTTGTGCATGTCTGGTACATTTAGATGGCTAAAATGTAGATTGATCTATGTTTAATGGCTGTAATCATCCTTTGCATTAATATATCAAGACATTTAAGTGGTAAGCAATAGACWCATTGTTCTTATTTTCCTGAACTTCAGCTCAGTTTCAATGTAACTCCTCCAGAGATATAGCACCTCACTATTGTTCATTTTCCGAAGCTGTCATTCAGAGAAATTGCACAGATTTTACTTCACAATGCATTTATTAAAAGCACATCTTGAAAAGATCTTTAGATAGTATGATTATTTATTTTTCATTAATTTATATGTGTTTTGATTTGATCATTAGCAGTGTCAGTTCATAACACAGCAAATCACTCCACAGGTTATTAGGAGCTGCAATAACTATCCTTTCTAGTTGTCATGTAATTCTAAAACATTCTTGTATGTTACTGTTGGAACCACGTCTAAAAATCATGTTTCAGACATGAAGGGTTAGAAATACATGAAGGGTTCCTGTAAAATGAAATTTTTCTCAAAAAGTTTTTTTCCAACCATCTGAAAAATGGAGATAAACTAATTTGTCCTGGTGTACATATATGACAAAGCAAGAAATCAAACAGTGTAGAAGGAAAACTGACACTTTCTATTAAGCAAAATATAGCTAAAAAAAAAAGAAACAAGAAAGAAACAAGCTGCTGGACTCAAGTACACAAGCCTCTGTATAAGCTTTGTTTCGTGCATCTGAGGACCATCACGATTCCAATGATACAGTTAGCTCAAAGTGTCCAGTGGCTTTGTTGCCAGGTAGCGTATCAGAGCAAATCACTTGCTTTCAGTAAACATMATATTTTGTGCAAAGTCAAGGTAGCTTTTTAGTGATTGTCAAGGTTCTAGACCTAGAGACAACACAAGCCTAGGACTGAACGTGCAAGCTATTATCTTCCTTCTAAGGTAAYATTTCAAGTGAGTGATTGATATACACCACCCCAATCTCCAACTTTAGTGATTGGTTTCAGTAGACTGAGGGAAAAAATATGCCAAATATACTAAAGTTTGGATTCTGAATCTCAGCCAAGTTATTCCTGGTATGAGACCCAAAATCAGAGAGGCAATTAGATTTATTGTAACCCTTGATAAGTGATTGAGATCCCATGCAGCTTGACCTCATCTGTTAGCAAGTTCCTATAAATAGAAAAAAGAAAACTCAGCCTACTACAGGCAGATTATTAAAAAGAAGAAGCAATTCACTGCGTGTTGATTCACTTAACCAGTTCCTTTTCTTGTCTGGTAATCCACTAGAGCAGCAACTTCAGTTTGAAATGCTGACATTTGTGGTCCTGTGCTCCCCCAAAAATAACAAAAAAATTGTAAAGGACCCAAGGGAAAAGTGATTATTAAATCTCCCTGGCTGTTTCCTGTGAGCCTTCTCTTATAAATCCACTGGCTGTCCCCCACTCAGAACTGGTTAAAACTGGTAAGAACAGGTTCTGGAGGGGCTGAGAGTCAAAGTGCTGGACTCCTGAGGGGGGTCACCCTTACAGAGGTGGCTCATGTCCTTTGACCTTCAGTAGGGATGTGCTGGTATCATTCGTGGCAAAAGAAGGCAATGCAAGTCTCTGAGGGGTTGGTGTGGGCCGGTTACCCCTTAGTGGCTCAAGGTGTTCAACAGCTTGGACTTGATATTTCTCAGATGGAATCTCAACTTCAGTKTCATGAAGTGCTTTTCACACTTCTGTTGTTGCTTTGTTACTTTATTAGTCATTCTCAGGTGACTATGGAAGGACTTTTTGTAACACCAGCAGCAAAAAGTAAAATGGGGAAACACAGAAACATCCTTTAATTACTATTTAGAAATCATACCTTCCCAGCTTCCATAAACTGAGAAGCAACTCTTGGTCCCAGTCTCTGCACTGCAGTTCCTCCTAAAAAACTCTACATGCCATCTTCCTTCATCACTAGTATATGGCAGAAGTGCCCTATATGGCATACAGCTTGGGGCTGTATTGTGAGTGTGCAGGCTCTCATGCTTCCTTCTGATAACTCTCCTTTTTTGTCTATTCTGAGCATCTATTCTGAGTCTAAACAACTCAGCTGTTGTTATTTTCTGGATGCGCTCTATATGTGTGTGCATGTTTGTATTGTGTATTCTAAAAAAAACCTATCTCTGGAGACAAATAGAGAAATTACAGGAAGAGCAAAATCAAAATTACTCTTCCAGGTGTCTGCAGAAGTTACAAGTTATCTGTATTAATTCATTTGTCGTTTATTTTTGGTTCAACTTCCCCAAAATATTGTAAAGCTTTTTTTTCCCCCAGGTCAATGATTATCTTGGTTTTAATTACATTTCTTCATGTCTTTAAAAGACAGCTATTTATATCATGGAAGTACAGATCAGTAAAATAAAACCTCAGGAGTGAAAAGGTCTTTGTGGTTGTGATATATTTCTGTGAAGGGTATTTCAAGCATTAATTATATCAAGCAGGAAATTATTGCATGAACAAACAGGAATGGCTTTGCTGATCTGTGGGTTATGTGAACACTTCCACTGGGAATTAGAAGGTTCTTTGCCTCTTTATTTTAGACAGATTAAACGGTTCAACAATTTCCTCATTCTTAATGTTGCATATAACTGAAGTGAATTAAATAGCCCCTGTAGTTAAAATTAAAAGTAACAATGATAAAGGTTGTGATTCGGTATATGTGCTATACCCTGAAGCAGTTCCTCAGCAAAATCACTTTAGAAATCTGGAATCCTGTTAAAAAGTGCTTGGCTTGAAATGATTGGGCTGGGCAGAAGGTGAACTCAGAGCAAGAGACATCTAGCTCTGCCAACCTAAAAGTACAGTCTAGTGTTGGCTTTGCTTGATGAAAGAAATGTTTGAGTCATTTTAAACATTGGAGAGAATGTAATCTAGCAGAAATAAATATTAAAACAATCTTCSAATAAGTGCAAAAATTCAGTTTTATAAAGTTTTTGATTCTGTGGAGCCTAGATTTCTGTCACTTTTTTTTTTTTTAATTTTAAAAAGGCAAATTAAAAAAATTAGTTGGTACAAACTCACTTTGCTTGGGATTAGTTAGTATTTTTCAGGGAGAAGGACAAAAAAAATTTTTCCACTACTGGTTGGGMAGAATTTGCACCACACCCGGTCCGTGTGGTCTCTATGTGTATTATCCAGTGCAACTGTAGTAAAACACCTTCTTTGTAACATTCAAATGTTGGATTTTTATCTCCCAGATAAAGAAGATTTTGAAGAACAATGTGTGTGCCTGTCCAAACCATTGTCAATGATGTGATGATTTCTCTTCTTAYTTTCTCAGTGCCAGTGCTAAAGCTGCCCCTCTGAACATTAACAAAGTCTCCAACAGCTTACTGAATTTTGGCCGAAAGCTCATTGCTCCAGCCATGGCTTCAGGAGGGGCAGTGGGCGCTCCTGCCGGCGGGAGCAGCTTTCCTCCCTCTTCAATGCCAACCAGGAGCACAGTGGAAGCTCCCCAGYACCAGCACCACCAGCAGCAGCACCACCACCACCACAACCAGTCACAGCAGCAGAGGATGATGAAGTCTGARAGCATGCCAGTTCAGCTGGGCAAAGGTAAAGGGAAAACGTCGTGACCGAGGGAAGCTTTGTCGTACATCTTCAGGGCTGAAGAAAGTTCTTTCTTCTATTGGTTTTTATATCAGTGTGTACTGATATTTGGAGGAAACAGCAACAAAAGTATTTTGTTAGGCAGGATGCCGATGCCAAGTGCAACAGCATATTTGCAGTGCAATACAGAATGTTATCTCAAGAATGTAGAAATACTATAAGAAGGTTTGAACCTTTAAAAATATATTAACCAGGAACTGTATGAGACAGACCAACAAACTACGTAAACATGAGTCAATTAATTTTTCAGGTTTTTAAATGCAACCTGTTTTTACCTGGAAGACAAACTTCATACATGTTTTTTCAGGTTATTGGCAAAAAATCCCATGCATAACAGTATTAGCTAAATACATAATAATAAGTGAAGGAAGTTAGAGAGTAATTCTTAATAAACAAAATCTTATTCCCTTTACAAAGTGTGGAGCTTTTTAAGAAGGTATTTGAACCTTAACATTAATTTGTCTTTTAATAATTTGTGACAGCCTTCTGCACTTTATTTAGTAAACACCTTGTCTCTTTCTTAAGCCTTTCTTTTTATATTTCTTGAAGACAGCTTATTCAAACAACAAACTCACAAGTTCAGCTTTGGTAGTTGTTTGCTATACTCTGCCACGCTCAAGGTAGGTTACTGCTTTCATCTTCAGCCAGCCCATGGCAGTATGTAGAGCAAAACAGTATCTGCTGCTTTTAGCAACTCATCCAATGTCATGGTTATGAGCTTGAGGGYTGGTGCTGGTTGCCCTGAACCATTGCAAAGGATGGCATCATTTTTTGTCTACAAGATTTGGAAGTGTAAGAGAAGGGAAATAACACTTCATAGCTGAAGTTAGTGTTCTTTCTCTTTCTCTGGACCCATATGGTCCAAAGGTCCTTTCATGAKGCATCACATCCACAGCAGACACTGAAGGAGCAGGACTAAAGGTGCAGCTGTTCCTTTGGAGCAGACACATGCAGGCACTTCTGTAAGGGCCACTGCAACTCTTGGCAAAATCTAGACATGCAAAGTCTCTCAAAATCACCCAAAACTATTACAAAATGGTCCAGCAAGGGTTTTACAGTGCAGAAGTGAAGCTGAAGTGCAGTGAAACTTTGATGCAAATCCTGCTCACAACAATGGAGAACAAAATCATTTGCATTGTTTTGGAGAGACTTTTTCTTTGCTTTTTAAGAAGTTTTGCAGAGTTCCCTAATCACATTATTCTCTTTTTCCTTTTTGAGTTTAAAAGTAGTCTWTGGGTGGCTGTTTTCCTTCCCTGCTTAATATAATAAAAGCATCTATTTGAAGCAACTTCTATAAATGGAATCAATGGTAACCTGATCTTGATCTGGCTGCTAAAGGATGGCCTGTTGTATGTGCCTATTARCATGTATTGTCAGGAAATGCACCTGATACTTTCCATGCAATAATAAGAATAAAAAAATGTAGCTATGTTTGGTCAGTGTCATGTACAAGCTGTGCACATATTTCTCTACCAACAGGGATGGATATTTGGTAAAGTATGAAGAATTTTTGATGTAGGGTACAAAGCTTTTTCATAGTAAGAGGAGAAAACATAGTGCAGCTTTCTCTTAGTGTATTCCATTTAGCCATATTTGCTACAACCTTTACAGAAGTAATTTAAGGAGAACAAAATGTAAATATACTTTTTTTAATAGGTTCAGATGACAGTGTGTTTTGYTATACATATTAGTGCCACGCTTGTTGTTCCAGACCTGTACAGTTATCAGTATTTTGCTATACTTGTATAGAAGGTCTAAATGATGGCAGCTATGTTTGCAAGTGCCATAATTTATATTTTTTAAGGGACGCAAAAAATGGCAAAAGGAAATATGAAGTGTTTTAGAGGCTCCCCTCTAAAATTCTTTCTGAAGTAAGTTTAAATGTTCAGGAAAAAAAAAAAAACCTATTTGCAATGACATCATGGTGGAGACAGGCTAAAAATCCTTTTGATGTTTGATGCAGGGACCTTTGTAAACAAGTCAACACTMTCACAACTGAAAAACAAGAGTAAGTCTTTTTACTTCCGTGGAGGACAGTAACACCTTCTCAAGAAAGAGCTGTACAGCATCTTCTGCAAATGAGGGCACTCTCCTCAGCTATGAGAAGCTGCCAGTACTTCTGTCCCAGGCACTGAGATTTAGGATTTAGAATATACCCATACTCTCCAAAGCTCTCATTCTACTGTTCCATGCTAAACTTTTTAGCTTCTGCTCTGGCTTTTTTTTAGCTCTGGATTCTGCTGTAGGTTTTGAGTATCTAAAMGCTATTTGGCATGGTTTGGAAATASAAGGCTCCCAAGTTTCTAACTAGCTGTCACTTATTGTCTTCCATTCTTGTTCTTCACTGTGTTTTCAGCTCCCTTCAGCCTTCTGGAGCTTGGTTATTTAGCTGAGGTAGGCAGAAGCATGGATTTAGTATTTAGATTGATAGACATTTGCACTTCTGCTTGATCTAATGCTCACAGATGTTCAGTTAGACGGTATAACAGGCCAAAGTGCTGTAAATCTAACAGGCATCAAGCCATAAAAGAAGTCATCCATTTTTCTTGTATTGGTCCATTTCGGTTTKGAATGCTCAAGTAGAGCTGATAGTTTAAATCAATATATAGAGATTGAAGAGATTAAATTAATTGGCTAATCTACTTTTTTAGTAAGTATGAAGAGGTCCTTGGTAACAAAATACCTTGCAGGACTGTCAAAATAATCCTATCCCAGCTTTAACAGCTCTGTTTCGACAGTTACCACTCACAAACCAGCTATCATTTGTGCTTCCATACTCTAGATGAGGGATGATTGGTTTACTTGATGAGTTGTAATTATTTCTCACTCCAAAGTTTTGGTACCTGCTGAATTTCTGTAAGAAAAAAAATGTATATAATGTAGATAATGTAAATGGGAAAACAGCAGGCTGAAAAAAGAAAACCCCAACACTAATTGCAAGCCTGTAATTCCAGATGGGTCTTCAGCATTACAAATCACAGTTGAACGAAGTATCCAGACACCTAATTGGAAATTCAGTTCCTCCTGATAATATATTAATCCCATTCAGCCTGTCCTCAGCACAGAAGAAGATCRGGTATCATTACTGATTACTTATGCAAGGTAGCCTGCTAACAGAAGAGGGATTAAAATATTCTCTTCATCCTGCAATGAAGTAATTCATTGGCACAAAAATTGAATTCGAATATTGAGTTCATTGGATTTTCAGCTGAGGTGGTTATTTTGAAGGATAAAAATATTGATAATGAAAAAAAAACATGGAAAAAAAGCAGAATTGTTGCCCTTTATGGTCCAGTGCATCATCATTCAGAAACTGGATGTTCTTTGATTACCAAATGGCAGTGTATTTTCAAGAGAAAGAAGCATTTCTCTTTCTCTTCTTTGCTGATAGCACCAGATACAGTTTTCCTTCTAGGTCCTTTCATGATGAAACCTAAAAGGCTTTTGATTTGAATGCAGCTTTATCATAAGGACACATTAGAGGACCAGTTTAAAGACAAAGTTCTGCTAAAACTGTAATCATCTACTTAAAGCGTTTCTAGGCTAGTTTGTTTCTGTGAGTTGATAGTACTGTTGTATTTGTTGTAACACAAACAGAATTTCCTCAGTCACCGAATATGCCCTAAAGAATCTCCCTATTTAGAATTATTTATGAAGTGTGTCTAGAAAATGAATATGCTTTTCCATATGGATAAAGAAATTATCCTTTTTAATAGCAGAACTGAGTTCAAATTAAAGAAATAAAACACAGATTGACACATGTTTTTTTCCCCTTTTTAAAAACATATGCATATTATTAGCCAATTATGAATTTTTTTGACAGTAAGAATACAAATTCTGAGCTCCTCAGTACAAAAGAGACATGGAGTGAATCGTGAATCCAGTAGAGGGCTCCAAAGAAGATTAGGGGACWGGAGCACCTCAYTTAGGAGGAAAGGCTGAGGGAACTGGAACTGTTTAACTTGGCGAAGATAGAGAGGGGATAGTATCTAAAKGAAGGTGTAAAGAGGATGGAGCCAGGCTCTTCTTGGTGATGCCAAGCAGTTGAACAAGAGGAAGTGGGCAGAAACTKATGCACAGGAAATYCCATYTGAATATGAGGAACAACTTCTTTACTGTGTGAGTGACCATGCACTGGAACAGACTGCCCAGAGAAGTTGTGGAGYCCCTTTCCTGGAGATGCTCAGGAGCCCTTGGGACACAAATCTTGAGTAATGTGCTCGAGGGGCCGTGGGCCAGGTGACCTCCAGTGATCTTTTCCAGCCTCAGCCACTCTGTGATGCTCCCAAATAGCAGAATGGCACTGGCTGTGTAAASTGTCAGCAACAAAACGGTTTTGACTCTTCAGCTACGTTTAGATTTTCTTCTAAATCTGTCGCTTAAAAGCATTGSGTTTCTGCAGCCTACGGCTACTGGTTTCCCAACCTTCCCGTTTCCTTTTGCCTGTCCCTAGAGCGCTCTCTCACCATGTCCTTTCTGTTCAAAGCAGGGTGCTCCGGCTGAACCCCCAAAGCTGCGGCTCTTCCGWGCGGCGAGCTGCAGCGGCGGGGCCCTAACGCTGTTGTTTGTTTGCCAGGCGAGGCGGGCGAGGCGGCGCCGCCGGGCCCGGCCCCGGCCCAGCACCATCCCCCGGCCCTCACAGGTATGAGGCATGCCCGGGGCCCGCAGACACTGCCGCCGGCCCTCCACCGAGCGCCGCTGTTGTGCCGGCAGAGAACCGGCTCCAGTGTGGC